>NC_042973.1:12450985-12608237 GCF_901001165.1 Salmo trutta | reverse complement strand
GACAGAAAGAAGGGGGACAGGAGGTGTGGAGAAAAGGACCACAGAAGCACAACAGATCAAAGGGGAAGGGAGAGGTAATTACATAGCAAAAAGAGAGAAAAAAATGAGAACAGAACTACAAAAAAACAAATCAAAATGAGGCATGGGTAAAGTCAAGAACAATAAGTAAGTGACCTCTCCCGTGAAAAAAAGAGAAAAAGGAATGGAGAGGGAGAAAGACAGAGAAAAAAAAGGGAGGCACGGAGGAGAGGAGCAGATTCTCATCACGCGGCTCATTGGCTGAGAAACGCATACGAAACTTTTAATTGTTCCGACCGGGGGCCGAGAGAGGGAGGGAGGGAGAGAGAGAATCACACAGAGAGAAGGAGCGAGAACTGCCACAGTGCTGAGTCACAAATGGCACCCTATTCCCTTAATAGTGCACTGATTTTGACCAAGGCCCAAAGGGTTAAACTTTTTTTTTTTATACCCGCGAGCCATTTAAAATCTCCCACAAGACCCACCAGTTGAGAATCAGTGTCATAGACTTCCAGTCACTGTGCTAACGCTAGTTAACAACTTCCTTCATACTGCACACAGAGACATAAACATGGTATCCACCAGTTCATCTGACTCTGGGGAAGTAGATCAAGTCCCAAAGTATTCCTTTAAGTTTAGTGTACCAACAGCAGGTTGGTCATGTTCTGTGTTGAGGTAAGGAATAGGACTATGGTTAGGACCAGTGTTGGGGTAAGGAATAGGACTATGGTTAGGACCAGTGTTGGGGTAAGGAATAGGACTATGGTTAGGGCCAGTGTTGGGGAAAGGAATAGGACTAAGGTTAGGACCAGTGTTGGGGTAAGGAATAGGACTAAGGTTAGGACCAGTGTTGGGGTAAGGAATAGGACTAAGGTTAGGACCAGTGTTGGGGAAAGGAATAGGACTAAGGTTAGGACCAGTGTTGGGGTAAGGAATGGGACTAAGGTTAGGACCAGTGTTGAGGTAAGGAATAGGACTAAGGTTAGGACCAGTGTTGGGGTAAGGAATAGGACTAAGGTTAGGACCAGTGTTGGGGTAAGGAATAGGACTATGGTTAGGACCAGTGTTGGGGTAAGGAATAGGACTATGGTTAGGACCAGTGTTGGGGTAAGGAATAGGACTAAGGTTAGGACCAGTGTTGGGGTAAGGAATAGGACTAAGGTTAGGACCAGTGTTGAGGTAAGGAATAGGACTAAGGTTAGGGCCAGTGTTGGGGTAAGGAATAGGACTAAGGTTAGGACCAGTGTTGGGGTAAGGAATAGGACTAAGGTTAGGACCAGTGTTGGGGTAAGGAATGGGACTAAGGTTAGGACCAGTGTTGGGGTAAGGAATGGGACTAAGGTTAGGACCAGTGTTGAGGTAAGGAATGGGACTAAGGTTAGGACCAGTGTTGGGGTAAGGAATAGGACTAAGGTTAGGACCAGTGTTGGGGAAAGGAATAGGACTAAGGTTAGGACCAGTGTTGGGGTAAGGAATGGGACTAAGGTTAGGACCAGTGTTGAGGTAAGGAATAGGACTAAGGTTAGGACCAGTGTTGGGGTAAGGAATAGGACTATGGTTAGGACCAGTGTTGGGGTAAGGAATAGGACTATGGTTAGGACCAGTGTTGGGGTAAGGAATAGGACTAAGGTTAGGACCAGTGTTGGGGTAAGGAATAGGACTATGGTTAGGACCAGTGTTGGGGTAAGGAATAGGACTAAGGTTAGGACCAGTGTTGGGGTAAGGAATGGGACTAAGGTTAGGACCAGTGTTGGGGTAAGGAATGGGACTAAGGTTAGGACCAGTGTTGAGGTAAGGAATGGGACTAAGGTTAGGACCAGTGTTGGGGTAAGGAATAGGACTAAGGTTAGGACCAGTGTTGGGGAAAGGAATAGGACTAAGGTTAGGACCAGTGTTGGGGTAAGGAATGGGACTAAGGTTAGGACCAGTGTTGAGGTAAGGAATAGGACTAAGGTTAGGACCAGTGTTGGGGTAAGGAATAGGACTATGGTTAGGACCAGTGTTGGGGTAAGGAATAGGACTATGGTTAGGACCAGTGTTGGGGTAAGGAATAGGACTAAGGTTAGGACCAGTGTTGGGGTAAGGAATAGGACTATGGTTAGGACCAGTGTTGGGGTAAGGAATAGGACTAAGGTTAGGACCAGTGTTGGGGTAAGGAATAGGACTATGGTTAGGACCAGTGTTGGGGTAAGGAATAGGGCTAAGGTTAGGACCAGTGTTGGGGAAAGGAATAGGGCTAAGGTTAGGAACAGTGTTGGGATCAGGAGTAGTGTTAAAATGAGTCTTAACAATAGTGTTGGGGCTTTTTGACTTCTTACCTCACACAACAGCAGGTCAGTGATGTGGAAGACCATGCAGAGGGGAAACTTGGCTGTGAAGAGCGTGAGGAACCACTGAGAGGCGTACATGTGAGCTTCCAGATTGAGGTCCTGGAAGTGGGACCAGAGTTCTGGGAGTTGTTCCTGGAGAAAGGAAATAAGAGGAGATGAAACCACTCAGTAGGAAGAAAGGGAAGTTCATTTCACAGTATACACAGTGCATTCGGAAAGTATTCAGACCCCTTGACTTTTTCCACATTTTGTTACGTTACAGCATTACTCTAAAATGCATTAAATTGTTTTTTCCTCCTGATCAATCTACACACAATACCCCATAATGACAAAACAAAAACAGGATTTTAGAAATGGTTTCTAATTTATTTAAAAAATGAACTTAAATATCACATTTACATAAGTATTCAGACCTTTTACTCAGTACTTTGTTGAAGCACCTTTGGCAGTGATTACAGCCTCAAGTCTTCTTGGGTATGGGGCTTAGCACACCTGTATCTGGGGAGTTTGTCCCATTCTTCTCTGCAGATCCTCTCAAGCTCTGTCAGGTTGGATGGGGAGCGTCGCTGCACAGCTATTTTCAGGTCTCTCCAGATAGGTTTGATCGGTTCAAGCCCGGGCTCTGGCTGGGACACTCAAGGACATTCAGAGTCTTGTCCCGAAGCCACTCCTGATTTGTCCTGGCTGTGTGCTTAGGGTTGTTGTCCTGTTGGAAGGTGAACTCTTTCCCCAGTCTGAGGTCTTGAGCGCTCTGGAGCAGGTTTTCATCAAAGATATCTCTTTACTTTGCTCTGTTCATCTTTTCAAATCAAATCGTATTAGTCACATGCGCCGAGTACAACAGGTGTAGACCTTACAGTGAAATGCTTAGTTACGAGCCCCTAACCAACAATGCAGTTTCAAAAAAATACAGATAAGAATAAGAGGTGAAAGTAACAAGTAATTAAAGAGCAGCAGTAAAAAATAATATATACAGTGGGGCACTGGTTAGCTGAGGTAGTATGTACATGTAGGTAGAGTTAATTTAAGTGACGATGCAATGATGAAAAGAGAGAGTGGCAGTGGTGTGGAGAGGGGCAAAGCAAATAGTCTGGGTAGCCATTCGACTAGATGTTCAGGAGTCTTATGGCTTGGGGGTAGAAGCTGGTGGAAGCCTCTTGGACCTAGACTTGGCGGTCCGGTACCGCTTGCCGTGTGGTAGCAGAGAGACCAGTCTATGACTAGGGTGGCTGGAGTCTGACCATTTTTAGGACCTTCCTCTGACACCGCCTGGTATAGAGGTCCTGGATGGCAGGAAGCTTGGCCCCAGTGAAGTACTGAGCCGTTCGCAATACCCTCTGTAGTGCCTTGCGATCGGAGGCCGAGCAGTTGCCACACCAGGCAGTGACGCAACCAGTCAGGATGCTCTTGATGGTGCAGCTGTAGAACCTTTTGAGGATCTGAGGACGCATGCCAAATCTTTTCAGTCTCTTGAAGGGGAATATGTTTTGTCGTGCCTGCTTCACAACGGTCATGATGTGCTTGGACACGTTGATCACGTTGAGGGAGAGGATGTTGTCCTTGCACCACACAGCCAGGTCTCTGACCTCCTCCCTATAGGCTGGCTCGTTGTTGTTGGTGATCAGGCCTACCACTGTTGTCATCGGAAAATGTAATGATGGTGTTGGAGTCGTGCCTGGCCGTGCAGTCATGAGTGAACAGGGAGTACAGGAGGGGGCTGAGCACGCACCCCTGAGGGGCCCCTGTGTTGAGGATCAGCATGGCAGATGTTTTATTACCTACCCTTACCACCTGGGGGCGGCCTGTTAGGAAGTCCAGGATCCATTTGCAGAGGGAGGTGTTTAGTCCCAGGGCCCTTAGCTTATTGATGAGCTTTGAGGGCACTATGGTGTTGAATGCTGAGCTGTAGTCAATGAATAGCATTCTCACATAGGTGTTCCTTTTGTCCAGGTGAGAAAGGGCAGTGTGGAGTGCAATAGAGACTGCATCATCTGTGGATCTGTTGGGGCGGTATGCAAATTGGAGTCGGTCTAGGGTTTCTGGGATGATGGTGTTGATGTGAGCCATGACCAGCCTTTCAAAGCACTTCATGGCTACAGACGTGAGTGCTACGTGTTGGTAGTAATTTAGGCAGGTTACCCTAGTGTTCTTGGGCACAGGCACTATGGTGGTCTGCTTAAAACATGTTGGTATTACAGACTCGGACAGGGAGAGGTTGAAAATGTCAGTGAAGACACTTGCCAGTTGGTCAGCGCACGCTCGCAGTACACGTCCTGGTAATCCATCTGGTCCTGCGGCCTTGTGAATGTGGACCTGTTTTAAGGTCCTACTCACATCGGCTGCGGAGAGGGTGATCACACAGTCTTCCAGTACAGCTGGTGCTCTCATGCATGTTTCAGTGATATTTGCCTCGAAGCGAGCATAGAAGTAGTTTAGCTCATCCGGTAGCTTGTGTCACTGGGCAGCTCTCAGCTGTGCTTCCCTTTGTACTTTGTAATGGTTTGCATGCCCTGCCACATCCGACGAGCTTCTGAGCCGGTGTAGTACGACTCGATCTTAGTCCTGTATTGACGCTTGCCAGTTTGATGGTTCGTCGAAGGGCATAGCGGGATTTCTTATAAGCTTCTGGGTTAGAGTCCCACTCCTTGAAAGCCGAAGCTCTAGCCTTTAGCGCAGTGCGGATGCTGCCTGTAATCCATGGCTTCTGGTTGGGGTATGTACTGTCACTGTGGGGACAACATCATTGATGCATTTATTGATGAAGCCAATGACAGATGTGGTGTACTCCTCAATGACATTGGAGGAATCCGGGAACATATTCCAGTCTGTGCTAACAAAACAGTCCTGTAGCTTAGCATCTGCTTTATCTGACCACTTTTTTATTGATCTAGTCACTGGTGCTTCCTGCTTTAATTTTTGCTTCTAAGCAGTTATCACGAGGATGGAATTATGGTCAGATTTGCCAAATGGAGGGCGAAGGAGAGCTTTGTTTGCATCTCTGTGTGTGGAGTATAGGGGGTCCAGAGTTCTTTTCCCTCTGGGTGCACATTTAACATGCGGATAGAAATTTGGTAAAACTGATTTACGTTTCCCTGCATTAAAGGGGAACTCTACCTCAGGCAAGCAATAGCTTGATACTTCCTTAGATATCGTGTACCAGCTGTGCACGTGTACAAAAATACATAGACCGCCTCCCCTTGTTTTACCAGACGCCACTGTTCTACCCTGCTGGTACATCGTATAACCAGTCAGCTGCATGTTGATATAGACTATTTGCATTGCACCCCCCCCCACCCCCCAGAAAGCTGCTGCTACTCTGTTATTATCTATGCAGTCACTTTAATAACTCTACCTACATGTACTTATTACCTGAATTACCTCGACACCGGTGCCCCCGCACATTGACATTGACTCTGTACTGGTACCGCCTGTATATAGCCCCACTATTGCCTTCTGGTTGGGGTATGTACTGTCACTATGGGGACAGTACATGTTATATCTGGAGTATTTCTCCTGTCTTATCCGGTGTCCTGTGTGAATTTAAGTATGCTCTCTCTAATTCTCTCTTTCTCTCTCTCGGAGGACCTGAGCCCTAGGACCATGCCTCAGGACTACCTGACATGATGACTCCTTGCTGTCCCCAGTCCACCTGGCCGTGCTGCTGCACCAGTTTCAACTGTTCTGCCTGCGGCTATGGAACCCTGACCTGTTCACCGGATGTGCTACCTGTCCCAGACCTGCTGTTTTCAACTCTCTAGAGACAGCAGGAGCGGTAGAGATACTCTCAATGATCGGCTATGAAAAGCCAACTGACATTTACTTGAGGTGCTGACCTGTTGCACCCTCAACAACTGTGATTATTATTATTTGACCATGCTGGACATTTATGAACATTTGAACATCTTGGCCATGTTCTGTTATAATCTCCACCCGGCACAGCCAGAAGAGGACTGGCCACCCCTCATAGCCTGGTTCCTCTCTAGGTTTCTTCCTAGGTTTTGGCTATTCTAGGGAGTTTTTCCAAGCCACCGTGCTTCTACACCTGCATTGCTTGCTGTTTGGGGTTTAGGCTTGGTTTCTGTACAGCACTTTCAGATATCAGCTGATCTAAGAAGGGCTCTATAAATACATTTGATTTGATTTGAATTTGATATTGTTATTTACTGCTGCTCTTTAATTATTTGTTCTCTTTTTTTGTTGTTGGTATTTTCTTAAAACTGCATTGTTGGTTAAGGGCTTGTAAGCAAGCATTTCACCATTTCACTGTAAGGCCTACCTACACCTGTTGTATTCGGCACGTGACAAATAAAATTTGATTCTGGAAAGTTATCCCACCTCCACAGGGAAACTCTAGAGCTCTGTCAGTGACCATCGGGTACTTGGCTACCTCCCGGACCAAGTCCCTTCTCCCCGATTGCTCAGTTTGGCTGGGCGGCCAGCTCTAGGAAGTCTTGGTAGTTCTAAAATTCTTCCATTTAAGAATGGATGCCACTGTGTTCTTGGGGACCTTCAATGCAGCAGAATTTTTTTGGTACCCTTCACCGGATCTGTGCCTCGACACGATTCTGTCTCGGAGCTCTACGGACAGTTCCTTTGACTTCATGGCTTGGTTTATGCTCTGACATGCACTGTCAACTGTGGGACCATACAGACAAATCAAACAATGTCCAATCAATTGAATTTCCCACAGGTGGACTCCAATCAAGTTGTAGAAACATCTCAAGGATGATCAATGGAAATAGGATGCACATGAGCTCAATGTCGAGTCTCATAGCAAAGGGTCTGAATACTTTGTTTTTATTTAACTAGGCAAGTCAGTTAAGAACAAATTCTTATTTACAATGACGGCCTTCCCCGGCCAAACCCGGACGATGCTGGGCCGAATGGGCGCCACCCTATGGGACTCCCAATCATGGCCGGATGTGATAGAGCCTGGATTCGAACCAGGGACTGTAGTGATGCCTCCTCCTGCACTGAGATGCAGTGCCTTTATACCGCTGCGCCACTCGGTATCTGTTTTTTTATTTTTAATACATTTGCTAAACTTTCAAAAAAACGGTTTTTACTTTGTCATTATGGGGTATTGTATGTAGATTGCTGAGATTTATTTATTTTTGAATCCATTAATCCAAGGCTGTAACGTTACAAAATGTGGAAAAAGTCGAGGGGTATGAATACTTTCCGAAGGCACTGTATATGCCAATACATTGATTGACAGACTAGTGTAAATCAGTCAACTCAGTCAGTAAATCAGTCATTCAGTCAGTAAATCAGTCATTCAGTAAATCAGTCATTCAGTCAGTCATACAGTCAAGCAAGCGATCATCATCACAGCTTAGAAAGCGCCGTCAGAGAGGGAGTGAGAGAAGGAGAGAGCTGGAGAGAAAAGAGAAAGAGAAACTGACTTACTTCCACCTGTATGCCAACCCTTAGCGATTAATGCTAATATTCCTTAGCCTTGGGGAGCTAGCTTGTCAATACTAACCCAGTGTTGAAAAAAAGCCTACTTAGGGGAGGCTGAAATTGATTTCTGTACAAAATTAAACAACAATTTGGAGTGGACTAATAACGAACCTAAGGCTGGCCCTTACAAAAATAGAGTCAGTCCGTGCTCTTAAAGATGGAATCCTTAATGGTCAAACTGCTACGTCCGGTTGCGCAATGCACTCCCAGCTCTCCCGACCTCGTCAACAAAACAAAAACAATCATGTCTGTGGGGTGGACAGTGGCGCCGTTTCCATCTTTAAGGTGCATAGAGCACGGGTAAGTGTCTGGAGATATACACGCTGATGATGTGCGCACATACACGCATGACCATCATTATGTGACATTTTGTTAGGTTTGAAGTTTTTCCAGAGGGCTTCAGTGAAGCGGGCGGACTAACCTGGAGCAGTCGTTCCAGCTGGTAGAACTTGCAGTGCAGATCCTCAAAGTTGTTCTTGTAGAGTTCCCTCAGGCCGTACTCATACATGATCCTCCCCAGCACACAGAAGGCCTGCTCCTCAGGCATCTACAGCCACAGGACCAAACAGAACCAGTGGGAGGTTAGCGAGAGTGTACCAACAGAGGAACAAGAGAAGGAGAGCTCTGAGATACGGGGAGGTCAAGCGGAAGTTGTTTAATTTTATCCTTTGACCTTTTGGAACACCAGTCACTTTAATAATGTTTAATGTGGCTGAATCTGTGCTTGAAATTCACTACTCGACCTAGGGACCTTACAGATAATTGTAATGTGAGGTACAGAGAAGGGATAGTATTATTAAACACCATTATTGCATACAGAGTGAGTCCATGCAACTTATTATCTGACGTGTTAAGGAAGTTATTTAGGCTTGCCAAAGCAAAGGGGTTGAGTACTTACTGTCTCAAAACATTTCAGCTTTTCATTTTTCATTTATTTGTAAAAATGCCTACTAACATAATTCCACTTTGACATTATGGGGTATTGAACAGTGACACAAAATCTATATTTAATCCATTTGAAATTCAGGATGTAACATAAGAAAATGTGGAAAAAGTGTAAGGGTGTGAATACTTTCTGAAGGTACTGAATGTACAAAACATTAGGAGCACCTTCCTTATATTGAGTTGCGGCCCCTTTTGCCCTCATAGCAGCCTCAATTCGTTGGGGCATGGACTGTGTCGAAAGCGTTTCACAGGGATGCTGGCACATGCTGACTCCAATGCACAGTTGTATCAAGTTGGCTGGAAGTCCTTTAGGTGGTGGACCATTCTTGATGCACACGGGAAACTGTTGAGAAACTGGCGCGCCTAGCAAGAATGGCCCGACGAATTGAGGCTGTTCTGAGGGCAAAATGGGGGTGCAACTCAAAAGGAAGATGTTCCTAATGTTTGGTAAACTCAGTATATATAAAGATATATATAAGATTTATGTAATGTTGACATTTCAGCTCTTAATAGGCTTTTCTTAATAAACAAGGCACTGCCGTAAACAGGAGTAGGATAAATGATTGGTGGAGTCTCTTGTTACTTGAAAGTGTTGTTTTCTGTGGATTGAGGGAGGTTTTTTTAGACCCTCTGGGGAAGAGTTAGGAGACGGTTGGAGCATAGGGAAAAGTGGGAGAGGGAGTAAAAGAAAAGAACGATGTGTGTGGAGGGAGGGAGAAACAAGGTGAGAATCTGGTGAGTGTGAAAGAAAACCAGAAGGTGGGAGTGTCAGTGTGAAAGAGAAAAGGTGTGAGTATGCCCCCCCCCCTTTAATACACAGTGTTTGTGTTATGAGTGAGACGGTGTGTGTGTGTGAGAGAGAGACACCCACCCACAAGCAGGGACAGGGTGGTGGGTATTTAATCAGGTAGACAGTGTGTCCTGGGCTGAATGGGCCATTAATAATCTGGACACCTCCCCAGCCTCCTGCATTCCGATGGACCTCTCTTCCACCCCGCCCCCCCTTTCTATCACTCTACTCCTCCTTTCATATCTCGTTCTCTCTCTTTCACACCTTGCTCACCTTTTCATTTCAGCTTCCTTCATTTCCAATTACCTCTTCTCTCACCATCCTCACTCCACTTCTCCCCCCTCCACTTTGCCATCCAGCTCTTGTCCCTCCCTCCCGCCATCCATCTCGTTCCTCTCTCCACTTCTCCCTCCATCCTCTCCATCCTCTCTCCAATTCTCCCTCCATCCTTCCCTCTCCAATTCTCCCTCCATCCTTCCCCCTCCAATTCTCCCTCCATCCTTCCCCCTCCAATTCTCCCTCCATCCTTCCCCCTGCCTCCATCCTTCTCCATCCCTCCATCCTTCCTTCCCCCTCCCTCCATCCCTCCATCCTTCCTTCCCCCTCCCTCCATCCCTCCATCCATCCTTCCCCCTCCCTCCATCCTTCCCCCTCCCTCCATCCATCCTTCCCCCTCCCTCCATCCCTCCATCCTTCCCCCTCCCTCCATCCCTCCATCCTTCCCATCTCCTCTCAGACTTACTGTCCTGTTGTTCACCCTGTTCCTGCTGCACTCTCCACCCTTTGTTAAACCTCAACTTTCCTTCTCTCCATTGTTCTCACAATCAGTCCCAATACAACTGAATCTTAATACGTGCACTTTGCACTTATCCAAACTCTGCACTCCGCAATAGTTTTTCAGAGCCAATGTATTTTTATTATTTAATTAAATTGATAATCACAACAGTGCAGACTTCATTCTCAACCGCACTATGTGGGTTCCATAGACGTTGTGTAGACATTGTATTGAGGTTTGAGCCCCACTTACGTGCAGTAGCAGCACTGCAGCCAGGAAGGACTGTCCCTGACAGTAACCAATCTCCTCGTCATAGACTGAATAGGCCTGGAACACAAAGCAGAGAGCCAATAATGTCAGCCACCTCATACCATGAATAAGAGACTGTGTGTGTCATGCATGTAACATACTGAGTAAGGGAATTTTTTGTGTTTGTTAAAATGTGAAACACCAAACAGTTCAAAACACACAGTGCAGTTCTTAAGGTGTATACATGTTGCGGAGGATAAGTCCTTCTCACAGTAGATACTAGGCTGTTCAGTTGTTATTTGTGGTTTAAAAGTTGCTCAACGTCCGCAGTTGTACAGTTTTAGATCCATTTTCAACGGTCTATTTTGAAAGCCTTTTAATTGCCTAAATCTAATTGTTTTTGTCAAGTACACAGTTTCCAGCCGGTCTAAAAGGTGCACTGAAATGCTTTACAGTATATAGTACTATCAGCTCGCTCACATCGATAGTACATGTTGAGTTGTGAGTGGACCATTTGCACTGCTCATACAGCATAGAAAGCATATTTCCTTTGTTTCTTGCTGAAAGCCTTTCGGGACCATCTTTATCTGCGTGACTTTAATCTTGCAGGGACAATCAAGATGGAAAGCTTTGTAAAGCCCTGTTTTCAAAGGGCAGATTTAACAACAGAGAGGGAGGGTGTAGAGAGGGGGAGAGAGAGAGATAGCTCCCTGGTTCGGTCTTCTTCAAAGCACAGTTGGCAAAACAGCCTCCTCGAAATCTACAGTTTGGGGAATCACCCTTTTGCAGGGAAAGATGAAAAGATATACAGTGCATTCGGAAAGTATTCAGACCGCTTGACTTGACATGTTTTTTTTTTTTTTACGTTACAGCCTGATTCAAAAATAGATACAAAATAAATATATCATCAATCTACCCACAATACCCCATAATGACAAAGCAAAACCAGAAATGTTTGCAAATGTATTACAAATAAAAAAACTTAAATATCACATTTACATAAGTATTAAGACCTTTTACTCAGTACTTTATTGAAGCACCTTTGGCAGTGATTACAGCCTCAAGTCTTCTTGGGTTTGACAATTCGCACACCTGTATCTGGGGAGTTTCTCCCATTCTTCTCTGCAGATGTGTCAGGTTGGATGGGGAGCATCGCTGCACAGCTATTTTCAGGTCTCTCCAGATATGTTTGATCGGGTTCAAGTCCGGGCTCTGGCTGGGACACTCAAGGACATTCAGAGACTTGTCCCGAAGCCACACCTGAGTTGTCTTGGTTGTGTCTTTAGGGTCGTTGTCCTGTTGGAAGGTGAACTTTGCCCCAGTCTGAGCGCTCTGGAGCAGGTTTTCTGTTCATCTTTCCCTCGATCCTGACTAGACGCCCAGTCCCTGCTGCTGAAAACCATCCCCACAGCATGATGCTGCCACCACCATGCACCACCGTAGAGATAGTGCCAGGTTTCCTCCAGACGTGACAATTGGCATTCAGGCCAAAGAGTTCAATCTTGGTTTAATCAGACCAGTGAATCTTGTTTCTCATGGTCTGAGAGTCCTTTAGGTGCCTTTTGGCAAACTCCAAGAGGGCTGTCATGTGTCTTTTACTCAGGAGTGGCTTCCGTCTGGCCACTCTCCAATAAAGGTCTGATTGGTGGAGTGTTGCAGAGATGGTTGTCCTTCTGGAAGGTTCTCCAATCACCACAGAGGAACTCTGGAGCTCTTTCAGAGTGAACATCAGGTTCTTGGTCACCTCGCTGACCAAGGCCCTTCTCCCTGATTGACCAGCTTGGCCAGGCGGCCAGCTCTAGGAAGAGTCTTGGTGGTTCCAAACTTCTTCCATTTAAGAATGATGGAGGCCACTGTGTTCTTGAGGACCTTCAATGCTGCAGACATTTTTTGGTACCCTTACCCAGATCTGTGCCTCGACACAATCCTGTCTCGGAGCTCTACGGCAATTCCTTCGACCTCATGACCAACTATGGGACCTTATATATGGACAGGTGTGTGCCTTTCCAAATCAAATGAATTTACCACAGGTGGACTCCAATCAAGTTGTAGAAACATCAAGGATGATCAATGGGAACAGGATGGACCTGAGCGCAATTTAGAGTCTCATAAGAAAAGGGTCTGAATACTTATGTAAATAAGGAATGACTGGTTTTTATTTTATAAAAAAAATTTGCCAACATTTCTAAAAACCTGTTTTCGCTTCGTCGTTATGGGGTATTCTGTGTAGATTGATACAGATTTCTATTTACTTAATCCATTTTAGAATAAGGCTGTAACGTAACAAAATGTGGAAAAAGTCAAAGGGTCTGAAAAACTTTCAGAATGCACTGTACACTTTACATCTCAAATGACACCCTACTCTGCATAATACCACAGATAAAACAATGACACAGATATTTCACTGGATGTATAAATGTGAAGAACCCGGTTGGCGTTGTCACTTACTACCAAATATGGTAGTGAGAGGAAGCCCACGATAACTCATTTGTTCCCATTCATTGGAAAAGACAAGATGGGGTCCATCTTGGTTTAGTTACAAAATCTTTGATAATACTGTGCTACTTTTGACCAGAGCCTTGTGCCCTACTACTGCACATATTCAAACATCACTTGAACCTTCTGTCCCGAGGACCTACTTAACAATGTCATAAGCAGGACAAAACTGATGACAATTAATGACATGAGTGGCTACGTGATGAATTATCTTATTAATTCACACCATCAGCGTATACAGGATTCTCATCAGCTGGCATCATGTAGTTTCTAGGGACTTGGTTCTGGGTGCAAAGATGAGCCATCTTGATCGTTTATGACATAATTATTGGTGTTAAATGTTAACCTTAAAGTGGATTCAAATAAAATCCACAGTTGACTATAACATTACATCCATATTATAAACAGTATATTATGTCAATGAGTCTTGGTTGCTGTAACATTCTCCACAGTCCATTGCTTTTAAAACAGAAATGAAATCTGTTTTTCTATGCGTTTCCACCTGGAATAGGGAGAGAAGTGTAATTGAGGAGCTATACTCCGCCAGGCTGCCTTGAGAGTAAGAGACGTTTGATGGAGTGTTGCCATTCAGCCCACTCTGCCATGGTTAGATGGATGTACAGTGCTAGCTGGATGGGGGTCCGGGATAGATGACATTCCTATTTGTCAGCCAGGACAGATTAACTGTGGCTGGCTGTTGTGTGTAATGATTATCGTTTGGAGCACAACCAATCACGTGGTAGAGAATTTGACTTAATATTGTGGTCCTTTGTAGATCAGTTGGTAGAGCATAGCTGTTGTAATGTCAGGGTAGTGGGTTTGAATCCTGGCACCACCCATACACATCAAATGGATGCACGCATGACTTTGGATAAAAGCGCCTGCTAAAAGTAAATATGATGTATATTATATTACCGAGCATCAGAGTAGGAGTTCTGATCTGGGATCAGTTTCTGCCTTTTAGATTGTAATTATTATTATTATTATTAGGTACAGGGGGATGTTTCTCTGGATATATTTTTTTTAATGCTGGTCCTGACCCAATTCCTTCACAAGGACAATGCATGTCCTTTGAACTTACCTGGACAAAAAGTATTGTAGGAATAGAATAGGAGCTAAAAGTACATGTCTCTTCAGGAACTAACCAACCCTATCAACAGGCAATCTACATGGATTTGCATACAAATGAAAGCCTGGTGCTAAACTGACATAGTTGGTAAGTTAAGACACTTTGTGTGTGTGTGTGTGTGTGTGTGTGTGTGTGTGTGTGTGTGTGTGTGTGTGTGTGTGTGTGTGTGTACGCCTTTCAATCCGTTGTTTCACCACAGCACCCTTCTTGTGTTCTCTGAATTACCAGATGAAAGAAAACGTAGCATCATTCTGGATTCATACCTTATCTATATTCTATTTGAGTTACATGTTTTAAAACTAAAAGCTTATGTGTTGGTTTTGAGCAAGATACAAAAGTTAGCTATTGTATCGGTGTGCATCCTAACATGTTACCATGTCAACTTGGTGTGTGGTTTGTGTTAGCTTGTATGTTTCTGTTCAGAGTACTTTTCTGTGCATCTGTGTCTTCAGTATGTATCGGGTCATCATACAAGGAAAGCTTTTAGCTGCTCTTGCAAGTCATCTAACAATAGTTTTAGTGATAGAGAAACACAAATTCATTCTGACAGCTACACTCCTTCCCGCATTACCTTGGACAATGAAGCTAAAACTATTTAACTTTGATCTATACTCAAGCCTTTTGGGGTTGAGATCAAACGTTTCATATGAGGCGACAGTACAGAATGTCACTTTTTATTTGAGGGTTTTTTCATACATACAAATTAAAAACATTTGATATCAAATACAAAATGCTGGAGTATAGAGCCAAATTAAAAGTTGCAGAAACGTCGATCACCAGTGTGTCATCCATCCGTACCTTACAGATCTTGTAGAGGGAGTCCTGTCCGTCTCCGTCCGTGTCTTTGAAGTAGTCATGAGCGGGGAAGGTCCGGTGGATGTCTCTGGTGATCACTCCGTCCTGAGCCGAGTCCTGCAACACAAAACAAGGGCTGTGTAAGACATATGTGACTGTTTAACTCCATATACAAATGCAACTATAAATATGAAATGTGATTGTGTGTGAACACACCACTATACTGTGTACATACAGGCACGTACGAACAAGATCATTCCCAACAGACTCTAAATAGCTATTCCAGTCTTTCAAAACCTACAAGCAACATGACTTAGAGTCAGAGAGAAATGTATAATTGGACATTTTATCAATACACCATACAACTTCACTAAACATCCGTGCATTATTCAAATAGCTATAGTATGCACAAGGAAACATATTCAGAGGAACAACGCCACCCAACATGTTTAAGTCAGTAGACTAGAGAGAGAGAGAGACAGCGAGAGCGAGAGAGAGAGAGAGTGAGAGAAAGCCCAGAAGGAGAAAGAGAATGATATTTTCTGGTTTTCAGAGCATATTCTGTGTGAGCGCCTGGTGATGTCCCATTCCACTCAGCTGCTGCCTGGGCTTTCTAATCTGCAGTGCAGCACTTCCTCCAGGATGACTGGCAGCCTGGCATTCTCACACTAACAACTGTGAGCTACAGATAAAACAGGTCCCGGAACCCTGTCGGCTCTGACTGGTGTGTGTGTGTGTGTGTGTGTGTGTGTGTGTGTGTGTGTGTGTGTGTGTGTGTGTGTGTGTGTGTGTGTGTGTGTGTGTGTGTGTGTGTGTGTGTGAGAAAGTGAAAATACACATTTGGTCTCTTTCTAGTTCACGTGTATCACAGAAGAGGAACTGCCAGCCTTTGCGAGTTTGAGAGACGCACGAGTCAAAACAAAATGCACCAAAGTAGATGACACTCAATTGTGTATAATGGGGTTAATTGTGTGCAATGGAGTTAAAGTGAAGTGGAGGGAAGCACTGCTGACTGTTATTTTGCTGCTTTCTCTCATTTGCTCTACAACTGAAAGCTTCTCTTTATTTGGGCTTGTTTGATCCCCCTCTACATTCTGCGTTAGAAGTGGGAAAATGGGGTCTCACCCCGCTGTGCAACCCTCTTCATGGTCAGATAGGACTGAGGACTGCAGTAAGCCAGGGGAGGTCACTGCCTGGCATGAGCATCAACACACAGGCTAAAATGCCATTCAGCTCACATTAGGTAGAAGTTGACCTTGACCACAGGTCTACAGCCGAATAAAAGGGGGAGAATGAGAGACAGAGAGCAACAAATGGAGAAATAAATAGACACACTGAGTGTACAAAACATTAAGAACACCTGCTCTTTCCGAGATATAGACTGACTAGGTGAATCCAGGTGAAAGCCATGATCCCTTATTGATATCACTTGTTAAATCCACTTCAAATCAGTGTACATGAAGGGGAGGAGACAGGTTAAAGAAGGATTTTTAAGTCTTGAGACATGGATCGTGTATATTTTATTTTACCTTTGTTTAACCAGGTAGGCAAGTTGAGAACAAGTTCTCATTTACAACTGCGACCTGGCCAAGTCAAAGATATAGTGAGGGAAAAAAGTATTTGATCAACTGCTGATTTTGTACGTTTGCCCACTGACAAAGAAATGATCAGTCTATAATTTTAATGGTAGGTTTATTTGAACAGTGAGAGACAGAATAACAACAACAAAAAATCCAGAAAAACGCATGTCAAAAATGTTATAAATTGATTGGCATTTTAATGAGGGAAATAAGTATTTGACCCCTCTGCAAAACATGACTTAGTGGCAAAACCCTTGTTGGCAATCACAGAGGTCAGACGTTTCTTGTAGTTGGCCACCAGGTTTGCACACATCTCAGGAGGGATTGTGTCCCACTCCTCTTTGCAGATCTTCTCCAAGTCATTAAGGTTTCGAGGCTGACGTTTGGCAACTCGAACCTTCAGCTCCCTCCACAGATTTTCTATGGGATTAAGGTCTGGAGACTGGCTAGGCCACTCCAGGACCTTAATGTGCTTCTTCTTGAGCCACTCCTTTGTTGCCTTGGCCGTGTGTTGTGGGTCATTGTCATGCTGGAATACCCATCCACGACCCATTTTCAATGCCCTGGCTGAGGGAAGGAGGTTCTCACCCAAGATTTGACGGTACATGGCCCCGTCCATCGTCCCTTTGATGCGGTGAAGTTGTCCTGTCCCCTTAGCAGAAAAACACCACCAAAGCATAATGTTTCCACCTCCATGTTTGACGGTGGGGATGGTGTTCTTGGGGTCATAGGCAGCATTCCTCCTCCTCCAAACACGGCGAGTTGAGTTGATGCCAAAGAGCTCCATTTTGGTCTCATCTGACCACAACACTTTCACCCAGTTGTCCTCTGAATCATTCAGATGTTCATTGGCAAACTTCAGACAGGCATGTATATGTGCTTTCTTGAGCAAGGGGACCTTGCGGGCGCTGCAGGATTTCAGTCCTTCACGGCGTAGTGTGTTACCAATTGTTTTCTTGGTGACTATGGCCCCAGCTGCCTTGAAATCATTGACAAGATCCTCCCGTGTAGTTCTGGGCTGATTCCTCACCGTTCTCATGATCATTGCAACTCCACGAGGTGAGATCTTGCATGGAGCCCCAGGCCGAGTGAGATTGACAGTTCTTTTGTGTTTCTTCCATTTGCGAATAATCGCACCAACTGTTGTCACCTTCTCACCAAGCTGCTTGGCGATGGTCTTGTAGCCCATTCCACTACAATCTTGTCCCTGACATCCTTGGAGAGCTCTTTGGTCTTGGCCATGGTGGAGAGTTTGGAATCTGATTGATTGATTGCTTATGTGGACAGGTGTCTTTTATACAGGTAACAAACTGAGATTAGGAGCACTCCCTTTTAGAGTGTGCTCCTAATTTCAGCTCGTTACCTGTATAAAAGATACCTGGGAGCCAGAAATCTTTCTGATTGAGAGGGGGTCAAATACTTATATTTCCTCATTAAAATTTATAACATTTTTGACATGTGGTTTTCTGGATTTTTTGGTTGTTATTCTGTCTCTCACTGTTTAAATAAATCTACCATTAAAATTATAGACTGATCATTTCTTTGTCAGTGGGCAAATGTACAAAATCAGCAGGGGATCAAATACTCCCCCCCCCCCTCACTGTATATGCCATTCAGAGGGTAAATGCCTTTGAACGGGGTATGGTAGTAGGTGCCAGGCGCACCGGTTTGTGTCAAGATCTGCTTGTGTCAAGAGCTGCTGGGCTTTTCAAGCTCAACAGTTTCCAGTGTGTATCAAGGATTGTCCCCCACCCAAAAGATATCCAGACAACTTGACACAACTTTGGGAAGCATTGGAGTCAACATGGGCCAGCATCCCTGTGGAATACTTTCAACACCTTGTAGAGTCCATGCCCTGATGAATTGAAGCTGTACTGAAGGGAAAGGTGGGGGGCTTTATACAGCCGTATAAAGCTGTATTCTAAAACATATAACAGCTCATACATGTATATAAAGCATTATACGGTACCGTCAGATTTTAAGTAATGTGTTGCTCAAATATCATACTGAAATAACATATGTGCAACAGCAGTGTCCGTCTCATAGAGGACTGGGTTAGAACACACTACTATGACATAGGCCTTGTTTTGTTATGATTCTGTCCGGCTAATACTAATTGGATGTGCGTAGCTAGTAGCCAATAGCCTAAGAACAGCTTAGGGAGCAACGGATTCATTTAAGGCAGCAAACAACAGACCGTTGAAGGGTTTGACTGTGGCTGCTGCTGCCAGCTTGGCACATGACAACCTGTAATGCTTAACGAGATTGGAAACGAGGAGGTGGTATGACACACGACGCATTATGGGTGGGTTGGAACTAACCGTTTTATATTCGTCCGTTACTAGAGCAAAAGCCATGGATGTTTCTTAGTGCAATGTGTCTTGGCATTTCTTGAGAGTATGAAGATAATAGAGTATAACAATACCATAGATACCAGCATGAACATGTACACACATACTCTCTGAACAATCCCCCCCTTCCACACCACTCTAACCAGTCTAATAATTAAACAAAGCGCAGTACCATGGCAACATCAATCTGGGTCTGTAGGAATCTCGTTGACAGGGACAGTTGTAAACAGTTTGATTAAATTAACGGCACGTCACTACTAATTTAAGGCGCCATTAGTCACCTAAAGCCAGTAAATAAGGCTAGGTCTCCTCTCTACTTCTTCAGATGAGACAGTTCTCTGATACAATGTCCTTGGCGTCTCTGCTCCGTGCCACTGGCTTGTTGTCACACTGCACTCAAAGAAAGGAACAGAGACGAAAGGGAGAGGAGGCAGAATGTATGAGCAAGGATTTGGGTGTGTGTGCATTGGTCAATGACATTGGCAATGTGTGTTTGTCTGCGTATGTACAGTGGAGTCGACATTATTGCCACCCTTGATAAAGATGAGCAATAATGACTGCATAAAATAAACCCATTTAAATACTGAGCTATATTGTACGCTCAATAAAAATGGGGGAAATTATATTATTCTACACTAACACAATTGCTCAAAGAAAGATTTTGTTTAACAAGTAATATTTTTTTCTCTCAAAAAGGTAGGGGTAAAAATTGACACCCCTAAAGATTATTATAAATAGATAAATGTTTAGTATTTGGTCCCATATTCCTAGCACGCAATGACTACCATCAAGCTTGTAACTATACAAACTTGCTGGACGCATTTGCAGTTCGTTTTGGCTGTGTTTCAGATTATTTTGTGCCGAATAGAAATTAATGTTAAATAATGTATTGTATTTTTGGGAGTCACTTATATTATAAATAAGAATGTTTCTAAACACAATCTACATGAATGTGGATGCTACCATGATTACGGATAATCCTGAATTAATCCTGAATAATGATGAGTGAGAAAATTACAGTGGGTCAAAAGGTAATAACCCAAGACATTACTGATAACAGGGGAGGTTAGCATGTCTTGGGGGGTATGATATTTGACACTTACCTTCTCACTCATCATTATTCATTCAGGATTATGTGCAATAATGGTAGCATCCACATTACTATAGAAGTAATATGGGACAGCGCATTAAAGTTTTGACTACTATATTTATAAGAATCTTTAAAAAGGTGTCAATAATTTTGACCACTACCTTATTGAGAAGAATTGTTGTTCAACAAAATCTCTTTATCTGAGCAATAAAATAATTTCCCCCATTTTATTGAGCATAGAATACAGCCCAGTATTTGAATGTTGTATTTTATACAGTCATTATTGCTCATCTTTAGCAAGGGTGTCAATTTTGGAACCCACCGTATATGTGAAATGTGGGCATGCGTGTGTATTCTTTATCATTTCAAAAGAGGGGGCTATTTTTCTTGTGTGGTGCAACAGACTAGGGCTGTTGCGGTGACTGTATTACCGCCACAGCAGCGGTCACAGCAGTTAGCAAGTTTGGTAGGCTACTAATGACCAGCAGCAGCATCTGAGCTTGGAGAAGCCTAATCACTGTGACAAAACAGTCACATGGAATTTGACTTCCTTCATGACTCTGGTACTCAGCCCTCTATTGTCCCTCTAATCACTCTGATATCAACACAAATGAAATAGAAAATCTAATGAAAACACACATTACTATAGGCTATGCAATAGTGCGAGAAAACAAAGTGATGGGCTCTACTAAAAAGAGGAGGATCCCATCAGCTTTCTATAGGCTAGGCCTACTATATTTATTTCTCATCTTTCCTAATATTAAGCACATTGCTTATATTTACAACAGGACAATAGCCTACATGGCTGGCATGAAATGAACCACGTGAAAAGCGTCCTCCAATCTTTATTTAAGTGCATAGATTACATATTTTTTTCCGCTGCCAGGTGCACAATAATGGTCCATTCTAAATCAAAACAAATCTCACACATATTTTATTTATTATATGTAAAGACAAGATTAAATCAAGAATAGTCTGATGGGTGACAATATTAGCCTTTACTTAATACACTCAATTAGTATTTGGTTGCATGTAAACTTCTGACCCACTGGGAATGTGATGAAAGAAATAAAAGCTGAAATAAATCATTCTCAATACTATTACTCTGACATTTCACATTCTTAAAATGAAATGGTGATCCTAGCTGACCTAAGACAGGGAATTTTTACTAGGATTAAATGTCAGGAATTGTGAAAAACCGAGTTTAAATGTATTTCGCTAAGGTGTATGTAAACTTTTGACTTCAAATGTATATTATCACTTGTGAATGATGCCCAGCATAAGAAACAAAGCCTTTTTTTGCGACTTTTTCGAATCATAGTCGCACACCTCATGTAGCCCATAGGCCTATATGTTTTAATAAGGTTTGTATCACAATTAAAGTGGCCAAATAACTTCTTAAAATGAAGCACATTAATCCGCTTTACAAGGGGTGTAGAGCCTAACTGGCATATATAAGCAGCGTGGGAGTTTCACGTTGGGGAAGACAATTTACACCATTAAAACGCACCTTTATAATATAAGCATTACGTGCATAATTGCATTTGCGGTAACTTTTGATAATGGTGTTTTCCACTAATTGAATATTTGCGCTTATAGCTTTCTACCATGTGCGCATTGCTGTGCTTATAATGTTAAGAAATAGCCTAATAGTTTATCAACATTTTAAACGAAACGTTCAGATCTGTTGTGTCAGCCACATTGCATCCCTCAACTGTCCAAGACTATGTTAGGAATATGTATTTCTCGCACAGAATAGGTTAACATTTGTACTATGGGGGACAGTAGAATGACATAGGCTAGTGCTTTTGCTGTTCATTAGGCCTACACAAGTTTTCCAATGCAGATGTTTAACCATGTGGTGTGTGTGTATGTTTTGAAGATGTAAAATCATGACGTCTGGTCTCATGCCCTGACATTTTATTGAAGTTTGTGGTAAATTAGTATTAGTGACTTATTCTTGAGTAACAGTTCTAAAACAGTGTTTGTCAACTCGTCTGCTGGCTGACGAAAAGTAATTGTGGACAGTTCTTCCAATATGCAACTTAGAATTGGATAAGGACGCATGCAGTTGGGTCCCCGATGCGTCTGTCTTCACTTGAAGCCTGTGAGAAAGACCCGATCACGTGATCGAGCGCACAGAACTCAGGGAGAAGGGTACAACGGCCACAAAAGGCATAGATTTTTTTAGGGTGCACTACGGCCACGCAAAGGGGATGCCGCCGTGAAATTCTATGCATCATCAAGTGCTTGTCAAATTGTGAATGAGAGACTGATGTATTGTGTACAGCCTGCGCAAAAAACAAAGATCATGACTTTCAAGCTACTTTTTTCAAATCATCATTAGTCTCATCATGCAGCCTTACAATGTATTAAACATCAAAACATATAGCGCAACATTAGTAGAACTAAAGTCACATTAATATCTCTAAATTAAGCATAAAGGAATACCTAGTTCTCAACACAGAATAGCCGTATGTGCGCACTCCCTCAAATCATTTGGAGAAAATACCCTTTCTATTTTATTCAGCTTAGTTCAATTGTATTCTTCATACTATAAAATAATACCACGGAATTCTAAGCAAATCTTGTCTGCTAAATGAACTAGTGTAGCCCACAGCCATTTGACATAGCCAGATCAAGACAACAACAGAGTATGCTATTCTGTTCTCCTGAAATAGACTACATTTTCTTCATATCATGCTTCTTTAGACCGGTCTAAAATAAATAATGGGATTTATTGTGAAGGTGTAGGCTATATGACATGGATTTAGTAGACGTTTTAAAATGTAGGTGTTCCAAAAGGTCTGCACCAGTGGCTTGTGTGGAAGACAGGAGATGCTACATGTGTTTATGTTAATTAACAGTCAATTACCGTGAGACCGACAGTTATTTGCTTGATAATCACAGGCTGACGAAATTTGGTGACCGCCACAACCCTACTCCAGACCCACTATCATCATTAAGCATGCTGTATTACTGTACTGGATGGTGACAGTAGGAACATTATGTGGGCATGGGTTGATCTAGATTTACCAGGGTCTCAAAGACCATCCTCTCCAATACAATCTTATCATAAAGAAACCATTCAAGAATCTCTCTCTCTCCACACACACACCCTTCCACTCCCTCATCATAACATGTCATGGAAACATTGTCCCACCAGGTCAGAATCCCCATGAACCACCGCATGTTATGATACATAATATAATACATATGTAGGGATTCAACAAAACAACTGAAGCAGGATAAGGTCAGAGTATAGTGTAGTGTGTGTGTAATGCAGTCTTGCTAGTCCCCCGGCTCTCTTTGGAGTGACTGTCTGGAGATAAACGGGAGGGTGTGTGTGTGTGGGGGGGGGGAACAGTGAAAGAAAAACAGAAAGAGAAACAAAAAGGAGAGAGTTATTCTAATTGCAGCTTGGGGGCCTGTTGGCAGACAAGGCATTACTCTTCCCCGCGAGCAACACAGGCAGGTAACCCATTTAGCACCCAAAAATAAAGTGCTGATTTTGCCAAGTCAAGCTAACACTCCCACACCCATCGCCTCATTCCCTAACAAGCTCACTCTGCAACCAGAGCTGGTGGTAACTAAGTCACTCAGGTGCAAACCTCGAATGCCGCTCACACCTCGGGCAAGATGCACCGGGGAATTGGGCACTACACAACCGGGTACTACACAGCCGGGTATACTGAGGTCAGCACCAGTAACTGGAGATGCTGATACTAATAATGCTTGAAAAAGGTGTTATACACCAGATAAAGGCTGGAAATTATACTCAACTCAAACACCATTACACTGCATTAAATAAATACGAGTCAAATGCTGCCCTGAGGAGGGCTGGGTTGTGTGTCTGGAAAGAACAGTCATCTAAGCTGCAATCCAGGCACAGTCACTAGTTAATAGTGCAATGGATCGGATCTTGCTCTGCCCCAAAGTCTAGCCATCGCCCTTTTACTCCATTTGTCCTTCTCTCTCTTTCTGTGTGAAAGAAAATGGATCTCATCTGTGGTGCGGTGTCGTAAAGCCCATGGTTCCTGACAAATAGGCTCCATAAATAAGCAGAGGGAGCAGGGGGAATCCAAATGGTAATTTAGTCACAAACATCTGTGAAGGAAGCCTGCCTCAGGCAAACAAGCTGTCATTCATTTTACTGCCGTAATTACTAAGCCTAATTCGAAGCTAGTCTGACTTGGAGTTTTCTATACGGGTTGACGGATCAAGCCCAGCTGTTTGCGTTGGCCAAGGCCCAGTCAACAAGCTACTGCTGGACCCTGTCAGAACAGAAAGACAAAACCGATGACCTTCAAGCCCATTGATCTGAGGTGTGCTCACCTCTGTGGCACACCGGTGGATCACTTAAAGCCCTGCTGGAAGGTTCCACACAGGCTGGTTGTGGATCTGTGTTGCTATGCTATCGTCTGGTCTAAAGCAGTGATGCCCAATCCATTTCTCTGGAAAACTGTTGCAGTTATTGCACGATTGTTCTATTCCAGCACGTGTGTTTCCGCTAAGCAAAGGCTTGATGATTGTTTGACTAGGTGAATCAGGTGTTCTAGTGCTGGTATCAAACAAAAAAGTCCAACGGCTGTTGTCAAACTGTTGAATAGGTACTCCTCAGAATAATTAGGGGATTATTTACTTGACCATGAACAAGCTTACATCTGGCCACACGGGACCATCAAAGCCTTGGTCGATCAGACCCTTAAACCAGGTTTATGTAATGAAGGTTTCAGACGCCGACAGGAGAGGAAGCAGTCAGACCCCATTAAGCCCAACCTGACAGCCAGTCCAA
The DNA here is from genome assembly GCF_901001165.1 of Salmo trutta. Classification (NCBI taxonomy): domain Eukaryota; kingdom Metazoa; phylum Chordata; class Actinopteri; order Salmoniformes; family Salmonidae; genus Salmo; species Salmo trutta. Next base: position 12,583,431 of record NC_042973.1, on the reverse strand, counting down.
TCAGTGTGGAGCGAGATCCCGGCTGACAAGTGATGCTAGCATCCTGTTGAGAGACTCAGAGATAGCCACAGTAAGCCAGGCAGCTAGCTGCATTGTGCTTATGGAGACAGATCCCCCTACTCTGGGCTGACGTGGGTGCACTGCACATTAGACATAGCAAAAGTTGATCCAAAAGTTCCTGGGTAGCCATATTAAGAAATATGTGCATCCAGTTATCAGACAAGTTGCAATGAGCAAGTGTGACTAACTTGTCCTGCCTATTGGTGAACGCTTTGGAACGAAATGGCCTGGCACACTGCTGATGGGTGCAGTTAGGTATCCCCCACCCAACATATGTTCCACTTAACACACAAAGCATGCTTCTAGAACTTTTCAGAAAGTTCTCAGTACTGTTGTATCCTATGGTGTATCGAATAGAACATTGCCGGGAGTCTCTTGTAGCCTGGTCGAGGACGAGAGTATGACTGAGGCAGACAGATGGGCATGTCTTCACCCATCCTCACACCCGGCTGAGTGGAACAGCCCTGTCACCAGCAGACCACCCTGCTGCGGCATGACCCAGATCGCAGGGGGATGCCAAAGTGCTCATCACAACCACCCCCCCGATTGAGAGCGAGCAAAGGCGGTGTAGTGCACCACGCTGGAGAGCAGCGCCTCAGATGAACAGGCAGCATGGTGTCAGAGAGCATCTCTGTCTGGGGACTAAACCTTGGCACGTCTCCAGGGAAAGTTCTCCTGGGTCAGAATCTGAAAGGAGTGGTTGGAGTGGAAACAGCCATGGAAGTCATGAGGTACAGTCAAATGCATTACCATCACAATGTGTGGCACAGCCAGGAGTTAGAACGTTAATATCAAGTGTCTATGTTCTCCAATTCTCACTTATTTACTCCCATCCCCTCAGTTCATCAACTGTCCCTTTAGGGGTTGTCTCTCAAAAAAGGTGTGAAACGAAGGTGTCCCATTTTCTTTCCCCACTACAAAGGCTGGCAACGCTGATATCACACTGGGCAAAAACTTTCCACGTCATTTAACCAAAAACATTAAATGTGATGACGTTGAATGAACCAGAAAAAGGGATTGGACTTGAAAAAAAAGCCATCAACGCAAGGGAATTGTTTTAGTTTTTTTCACTAAACTTAACCCAATTTAAAAAATATATATTTAACATTGAATTCAACCAAATGTACAGTACCAGTCAAAAGTTTGGACATACATACTCATTCAAGGGTTTTTCTTTATTTTGACTATTTTCTACATTGTAGAGAAATACTGAAGACATCAAAACTATGAAATAACACATATTGAATCATGTAGTAACCAAAAGTGTTAGAAATATCAAAATATATTTTATATTTGAGATTCTTCAAAATAGCCACCCTTTGCCTTGATGACAGCTTTGCACACTCTTGGCATTCTCTCAACCAGCTTCATGAGGAATGCTGTTCCAACAGTCTTGAAAGAGTTCTCACATATGCTGAGGACTTGTTGGCTGCTTTTCCAACTCATCTTAATTGGGTTGAGGTTGGGTGATTGTGGATGCCAGGTCATCTGATGCAGCACTCCATCACTCTATTTGGTCAAATAGCCTTTACACAGCCTGGAGGTGTGTTAGGTCATTGTCCTGTTGAAAAACAAAATGATAGTGGGACTAAGTGCAAACCAGATGGGATGGCGTATCGCTGCAGAGTGCTGTGGTAGCCATAACGGTTAAGTTTGCCTAAATAAATCACAGACAGTGTCACCAGCAAAGCATCTCCACACCATCACACCTCCTCCTCCATGCTTCATGGTGGGAACCACACATGCAGAGATCATCTGTTCACCTACTCCGCGTCTCACAAAGACACGGCGGTTGGAACCAAAAACCTCAAACTTGGACTCGTCAGACCTAAGGGCACATTTCTATTGTCCATTTGATCGTGTTTTTTGGACCAAGCCAGTCTCCTCTTCTTATTGGTGTCCTTTAGTAGTGGTTTCTTTGAAGCAATTCTACTATGAAGGCCTGAGTCACACAGTCTCCTCTGAACAGTTGATGTTGAGATGTGTCTGTTACTTGAACTCTGTGAACCATTTATATGGGCTGCAATCCGAGGTGCTCTAATGAACTTATCCTCTGCAGCATAGTTAACTCAGGGTCTTCCTTTCCTGTGGCGGTCCTCATGAGAGCCAGTTTCTTCATAGCGCTTGATGGTTTTTGCGACTGCACTTGAAGAGTTATTGAAATGTTCCGGATTGACTGACCTTCATGTCTTAAAGTAACAATAGACTGTCGTTTCTCTTTGCTTATTGGAGCTGTTCTTGCCAATAACATGGACTTGGTATTTTATCAAATAGGGCTATCTTCTGTATACCACCCTTACCATGTCACAACACAACTGATTGGCTCAAACGCATTAACAAAATAAATTCCACAAAATTAACAAGGCCCACCTGTTCATTAAAATGCATTCCAGTTGACTACCTCATGAAGCTGGTTGAGAGAATGCCAAGGGTGTGCAAAGCTGTCATCAAGGCAAAGTGTGGTTACTATGATGAATAACAAATATATTTTGATTTGTTTAAAACTTTGATTACTACATGATTCCAAATGTGTTATTTCATAGTTTTGATGTCTTCCCTATTATTCTACAATGTAGAAAATAGTAAAAATAAAATAAAAACACTGGAATAAGTAGGTGTTCTAACGTTTGACTGGTAATGTATAACTTAATGAGCTGGATTGCTTGTCTTTTTGTTTGCGCTCATTATCATAATTTGCTAGCAGCTTCTATGGAAATTCTCTAGTACTTGTGCTAAGTTTGTTAGCATTCTGGTAATAGACGCCCAATGGGCTTTTTTGCACTTTTAGGGCCCACTTGTGTACTAAGCCGGTAATACCGTTAATCTTGGGATGAGATACCGCCCAACCCTAGCTCTTACCTCTGGCAAAACATCTGTGGAGGAGACCTGGAGCGAGGCTCCCACTGTTTATAGAGAGAGAGAGAGCGAGAGAGCGAGAGAGAGAGAGAGAGAAGAGTAGAGCCAGGTGACTGACAGAAGGAATATTACTGGGCCTATTTCTTCCCTGGGTAAAATCTAACACTCAAAGCAACCCATAATTAAAATTGACAAAGTTGCATTAGCATGATCACACAGTCCAACCTTACACAGAGGACCAAACAAATAAAAGGTGAGAGGGAGAAGTGGGTGAGAGAAGGGGAAAGAGGGGAGAGTGGGAAGGAAAGGTGGGGTGCCTTTTAAGCCTTGCCAGAGTAGAGACAGATTAATCTTGTTCATGAATTATGCATGTGTGGCGCTGTGTGTGATCGTGCTGAAGGCCTGTTATTAAGTGTGTCGTGGGGAGAAAACATAGTGCATCTACAGACCTCACAAGCAACCGTCTTGAACAGCATTGAGAGAGAGAGGGTTATCATTCTTCAATTTTTGGTACTCTGGGCAGTGGCTAAAGAGATGTTGTGACTTAAGTGACAAACCAGACGGCAACGTGTGACATCCCTCTATATTCTGCTGATATTCAGACGATGGCATTCCATTTTTAAAATCAGTCCCTCAGTGACTTTTGTCCTATTGTCATGGCCAGGAATTTTGGGTGATTTTGCAGGCCCATTCCAAGTGGAGTGCACTTGGCGCCGACTCCTCAGAGTGATGCATGGTGCTAGAGCAGGATAGGAATGTGGCCAGACTGGTGGTACGGGGCACCAGATAAAGTGCACCCCCCCACGCACCTGACATTTCTACAGTTGTGTTTATATCAAAGGACATGGGTTGTGTCCATTTCTCCGTAGCCACAAAGTCTGATTCCACAGCCACATTCGGCCACAAGAATGACATCATTACATTTTTAAAGAGACAGTGCACACTTTTGTAAAATAAGAGATTGCTTCTTCTATGCAAATTTCTTTGATCAGTAAAATAAAATGTAATCCTAGCAGTTGCCAATAAAATAAGTCCTAAATGGATTGTCATCTGTATACATGGCTGTCTTCAAAAATGATATGTCATTTTCTTTTAAACAGAGCAGTAGCTAAGTTTATCTGTCTGGATCAAGTGCCATTCTGCCACTAAACTAATACACTTTTTTTTTGTGGTATCATTTTGGTATCAAGTATCATGATGGTATCGAAGTCAAAATGATGATATCGTCTCAACATTACCTCCAGTACAGACACACACAGTGAAGGTTTCAAAGCACGTTCGACAAGGAAGTCCGAGGGAGACCCTGCTGTGCTGAAGTAGTTTTTATTATTACAGCACTAACACATGAAAAATCATAAAATCAGACAGACATGGGCAATATTATTTTCAAAAGCACACAATTATTTACCTACAGTAAGAAAAGCCATAATAGCAGTTAATAAACTAAGAAAATATTTTCCAAAAAAATCACTAGATGCAATTATTTGAAGCGTCTGAAAAAAACATGAATATTCATATCCGTGTCAATGTCAGTATCTTAGAAGAATCTAATAGGCCACGTTAAAATCCAACAGCAGCAAAGAGGACCTGAAGGAACGTGGTCTGGACTCTGTACAGGAGGGTCATTGTGTCAGAGACGCAGTAGAAGGAAAGGGGGATACCTAGTCAGTTGTACAACTGAATGCCTTCAACTGAAATGTGTCTTCCGCATTTTACCCAGTTAACTATGATTCAGAGATGTGTGGGGGTTGCCTTAATCGACATCCACGTCATCGGCACCCAGGGAACAGTGGGTTAACTGCCTTGCTCAGGGGCAGAACGACAGATTTTTACCTTGTCAGCTCTGGGATTTGATCAAGCGACCTTTCGAAGGAGCTCCTGCCTTGTGGTCCAAGTCAATGACTGTGACCATTCATTCCTATGTCAAGACTAAATAGCGCAATGAAGAAGTTGGTAAAGATGGCGACCAATCGGGAACTAACATGCGCAGTTTGAGCTTCTCCAGGAAGTCCAGCCAACTCAGTGCTACCCCCTCTCATTGAGTAACTCAAGTTGAAGGCTGACCGGGGTACTGCAGGCTGCCATTCGCATCTCAATTATCCCTTATAAACTTCTTCTGTGTGTGATTTAAAAATAATCGATTCAAGGACATACAGTGCCTTCGAAAAGTATTCAGACCCCTTGACCTTTTCTGCATTTTGTTACGTTACAGCCTTATTCTAAAAGTGCAGAAAAAAAGGTATAGAATCAATCCCCACACAATACCCCATAATGACAAAGAAAAAACAGTTTTAATAAATAAAAAACACACCTTATTTAATTAAGTATTTAGACCCTTCGCTATGAGACTCGAAATTGAGCTCAGGAGAATCCTGTTTCCATTGATCATCCTTGAGATGTTTCTACAACTTGAGTCCACCTGTCATGTGGTAAATTCAATTGATTGGACATGATCTGTCAACTGTGGGATCTGTCTATATAATGTCCCACAGTTGACAGTACATGTCAGAGCAAAAACCATGTTCACTCTGACAGAGCTCCAGAGTTCCTCTGTGGAGATTGGAGAACCTTACGGAAGGACAACCATGAATGGAGCACTCCACAATTCAAGCCTTTATTGTAGAGTGGCCAGACGGAAGCCACTCCTCAGTAAAAGGCACATGACAGCCTGCTTGGAATTTGCCAAAAGGCACCTAAAGAACTCTCAGACCATCAGAAACAACATTCTCTGGTCTGATGAAACCAAGATTGAACTCTTTGGCCTGAATGCCAAGCGTCATGTCTGGAGGAAGCCTGGCACCATCCCTACGGTGAAGCACGTTGGAGAGAGCATCATGCTGTGGGGATGTTCTTCAGCGGCAGGGATTGGGAGACTAGTCAGGATCGAGGCAAAGATGAACGGAGCAAAGTACAGAGAGATCTTTGATGAAAACCTGCTCCAGAGCGCTCAGGACCTCAGACTGGAGCAAATGTTCACCTCACAACAGGACAACGACCCTGCCAGAAGCCAGACTTGAACATTACTGGAGAGACCTGAAAATAGCTGTGCAGCGACGCTCCCCATCTAACCTGACAGAGCTTGAGAGGATCTGCAGAGAAGAATGGGAGAAACTCCCCAGATACAGGTGTGCCAAGCTTGAAGCGTCATAAGACTTGAGGCTGTAATCGTTGCCAAAGGTGCTTCAACAATGTACTGAGTAAAGGCTCTAAATACTTACGTAAATGTGGACCCGGGTCGGGTCTCAGATAGACCTCTAGTTTGTATCATTGTGGTAGAAAGAGCAACTAGAGTCAGAGCAGATTAAAGACCAGGATTGAGCATCATGTCCAAACAAACTCTTATCAAAGTCTTTCCTGCTGAGCCCTTCATAAGAGACTGCTACAGTATATAAGCCCTTCCCCACTCCACCTCCCAGTAGCAGGCTCCAGACACTCTGTGCACTGTACCTGTTAGTAGAAGGTACATCTGTATGGATGTTCAAGATAGGACTGGACGACATTCTAAATGGCCGTTTAACGCTCTCCACTCCATTGTAGCTTTCTTGGAGTTATATTTACTGTGTATTGCAAACAAACATCCTCCAAATAAATGCATCCATGAATGAATAACAACCCAGCTATTTCTGAGCGGCACAAATACCCATGTTAATTGCGCCCTATTTTTAAACTTCAAATAAACTCTCAAAAACCTCTTTCCTTGCAGAGTTGCCATAGCTACCCTAATTCAATGAAGTCTTGGGCTGCTGTAAGGAAGTGCTGGAGACCATGCTGAAACGTCGCTGGAGACAGAACGCTGAACCATCAATTCTCCATATTACACATATACAGTAGGTATGCACATGTACACACACAAATACAAAGTACACCCACGCACAGTAGGACACAAACACAGATGCAAGCATACCATTTTCAGGGGGAATCAATTGGCTATTTGTAAATATGGTATTGAACCTGAACTGACCCTGTATCTAGGTAGCTTACTTACTCTTATTTATATTTCTCATGTGTTTTTGTTCCACATTATTTTATAGTACTACTGATATTCATGTATGGAAACTGACCACAACCACATTCAATGATCAACACCTACTTCAAAAGGCAATCTGAAAGAATAATCTACAGCCCTGACCCAGCTCCAGGTGGAGTGGGCTTTGGTGACTAGACACACACACGGCAGCCTTTGGTATAATTGTAGAGATAAAGTGGAGATCATCCTCTGCTACCTCTCCTTTCTCTGTGACCTCCTTTCTCTGTGACCTCCTTTCTGTGCTGGGTGTCATTAGGTGTGAAATGAGTTCCTAAAATACAATTTTAAAAACGTGTGTATTCCAAATGGCACCTTATTCCCTATGTAGTGCATTTGACCAGGGACAATGGTCAAAACTAGTGCACTATATAGGGAATAAGGTGCCATTAGGGATGCACCCACAGGCTCCATTTAACCCGTCATGGCACAGCCCCAGTTGTGACCAAACCAAAGCATGCACTGACTGTCGTCTGCAAAGAAAAAGGGGTGTTCGTGCTCAAACAACGAGAGTAGAGATGCAGCCTTGAATTATACAATTAGAAACACATGCGAATTATGCACACGTAAGGTAGGATCGCATGAACACACACAATCACACGTATCTCCTTGTTTCAGATCACATGTGAGCACTAATATGCATAATGACAAAAGCATTATGCTTAAATGATGTGCTATGCTTAAACACCAAAGGACACAGACACAATTATACTGCAGTAAACAGAATGTGTAGATACTCATTGACTTGCCAAGCCTTATAGGATCTCTATACAAACACCAGGCAGTGAAACCTACAAGAGGAAGATATTGGCGCACACACACACACACACACACACCTACCAGCCAAGTCCAAAAGAGGAAGATACTGTAAGACAAACACACAATCTGCGCAGCCAGTGCCTGCAGTCATTATTATTGACGTAACACACACACACACGCTTGTGCATGTTCAGTTGCCCACACACAAACCCAGACAGACCATCCTATTATGTGCTCCAAGGCTGCAGTGAAAGTTCTCTCTTCACTAGAGACCAAAGTCTAGACAAACACGCTCTCGCTCTCCCCAGGGGAGGCGGTTACTGCACTCCTCCAAAGCGGCCACTTGTTGGCTGATTAAACGATGCTAAAACTCAGTCAACTCCTTAAGGAGGCGACCACTGAATTTTCACTCTTCCTCCATCCCCTCTCTCGCTCCTTTTCTCTCGCTCCCTTGGGCCTTCATAACCTGTTTGTTCAGCCTCCTAATGACATTAGTTGGTTATTCCATGGCTGGGGGCTATTTCTGGCCCTGGGACACATGATCCCCCTTGGCTGGGCTTTTCACAGGAAAACAATGGCCAGAGAGTCAGATGACGCAAGGCTGGCTGGCTTCTGCTAGGAGAGAGCAGTGTGGGGCTGCAAATAGGGGGAAAACACTGCAGATAGGAAACAGTCACACACTCTTTGCCCACGAAAATATGGAAACGTGGGTCGTGTTCAATGGGTCATATACATTGTTTCTAATTGTTGATTGATGTACCTGTACATACTCAAAATACTGGATGCTACACATACAGTCCAGAACACACGACCCAAACTACCACGATCCCGACCTAACTAATTCCAAAACATTCACGTGTTGATCATCCTCTCTTGGTATCCATGACAACGCAAAGAGAATTTTATCTGAACAAATCAGACAGGGGCTTTGATAGATGTGCTCTGTAGCCCTCATCAAAACGCCATTGCAATGAAACTAATGACATTAACATAACCAATTACACCATTTCTTGTCCTTTCAATTAAATAAAACAGCTACAAAAAAACTCCCAAGACAACAGTTAAGCTTCTGTATACTAATATACTGCTCAAAAAAATAAAGGGAACACTTAAACAACACAATGTAACTCCAAGTCAATCACACTTCTGTGAAATCAAACTGTCCACTTAGGAAGCAACACTGATTGACAATACATTTCACATGCTGTTGTGCAAATGGAATAGACAACAGGTGGAAATTATAGGCAATTAGCAAGACACCCCCAATAAAGGAGTGGTTCTGCAGGTGGTGACCACAGACCACTTCTCAGTTCCTATGCTTCCTGGCTGATGTTTTGGTCACTTTTGAATGCTGGCGGTGCTTTCACTCTAGTGGTAGCATGAGACAGAGTCTACAACCCACGCAAGTGGCTCAGGTAGTGCAGCTCATCCAGGATGGCACATCAATGCGAGCTGTAGCAAGAAGGTTTGCTGTGTCTGTCAGCGTAGTGTCCAGAGCATGGAGGCGCTACCAGGAGACAGGCCAGTACATCAGGAGACGTGGAGGAGGCCGTAGGAGGGCAACAAACTAACAGCAGGACCGCTACCTCCGCCTTTGTGCAAGGAGGAGCACTGCCAGAGCCCTGCAAAATGACCTCCAGCAGGCCACAAATGTGCATGTGTCTGCTCAAACGGTCAGAAACAGACTCCATGAGGGTGGTATGAGGGCCCGACGTCCACAGGTGGGGGTTGTGCTTACAGCCCAACACCGTGCAGGCCGTTTGGCATTTGCCAGAGAACACCAAGATTGGCAAATTCGCCACTGGCGCCCTGTGCTCTTCACAGATGAAAGCAGGTTCACACTGAGCACATGTGACAGACGTGACAGAGTCTGGAGACGCCGTGGAGAACGTTCTGCTGCCTGCAACATCCTCCAGCATGACCGGTTTGGCGGTGGGTCAGTCATGGTGTGGGGTGGCATTTCTTTGGGGGGGCGCACAGCCCTCCATGTGCTCGCCAGAGGTAGCCTGACTGCCATTTGGTACCGAGATGAGATCCTCAGACCCCTGGTGAGACCATATGCTGGTGCGGTTGGCCCTGGGTTCCTCCTAATGCAAGACAATGCTAGACCTCATGTGGCTGGAGTGTGTCAGCAGTTCCTGCAAGAGGAAGGCATTGATGCTATGGACTGGCCCGCCCGTTCCCCAGACCTGAATCCAATTGAGCACATCTGGGACATCATGTCTCGCTCCATCCACCAACGCCACGTTGCACCACAGACTGTCCAGGAGTTGGCGGATGCTTTAGTCCAGGTCTGGGAGGAGATCCCTCAGGAGACCATCCGCCACCTCATCAGGAGCATGCCCAGGCGTTGTAGGGAGGTCATACAGGCACGTGGAGGCCACACACACTACTGAGCCTCATTGTGACTTGTTTTAAGGACATTACATCAAAGTTGGATTAGCCTGTAGTGTGGTTTTCCACTTCAATTTTGACTGTGACTCCAAATCCAGACCTCCATGGGTTGATAAATTGGATTTCCATTGATTATTTTTGTGTGATTTTGTTGTCAGCACATTCAACTATGTAAACAAAAAAGTATTTAATAAGATTATTTCATTCATTCAGATCTAGGATGTGTTATTTTAGTGTTCCCTTAATTTTTTTGAGCAGTGTATAATACAGTATTTTTCTCTTATCTCCACCATATTACATTTCTCAATCTTTTCCCTCCCTCCTTCCCTCAACATGCCACCCTCCCTTTTCTCCTCTCACCCCAGCAGAAGACGAGAACATCTGGAGCTCACCTTCCTCCTTTTCAGCTGGTCTAACAGTGGACACCTGAGAGAGGAGAGGTAGACCACAATGATAAACACTCCTTCACCTCAATCCCCCTGCTCCATTTCTAACCAGTGAACTCACTGTACCTTGTTGTTTTGTGTGGAGAGGGGGGAAAAAAAGAGGGGGAGATGAGACAATTCTGTAGAAAAAAGATGGCCGTGTACGCAACATCACACACACAAAACCCATCTCCGAATGATTCTGTATGTGTTAAAGCCATTTTGTAGTGAGTATTATATTATGGAGGTGTGGCAAAAGGATACAGCTCTAATGCTAACCTGGGACAGGACAGCCGTGTTTAAGCGTGTGTGTGTGTGTGGGTGTGTGCTCTTGTGAGAATACATTTAGAAAACAGCTCTTTTCAAGCCAATCTGGGAGACAAAACAGCTAGGGAAAACATCCCCCATTCGCTATGTAAATACCACCGCCGTGACACTGGCCTTACTGACGACGGCTGAGGGCTGCTAATCAACAACATAATACCGTGTGCTGGTCGTATTATCATGTGAAACACTGCCCTGAGGGCCGCGGGCTGCTCGTCTGTCTTGTGGTATTTATAGGTCGTTTACTCATTATTTAACATTTGTATTAAAAATCAAATAAAGTTTATTGGTCGCGTAAACAGATTTGCAGATGTTATCGCAGGTGTAGCAACATTGTGTTTCTATCTCCTACAGTGCAGTAATAGTACCTAGTAATACACAGAATACAAAAGTCAAAATTAAGAAATATCAGAACGAGCAATAGACGCCCTAAAGAGGGTGAGGGTGGACACAGTTTGTCTATCTGTGCGTTAGTCTGTCCAGGCTTAGTCCACCTGAGGTTTAGCAGTATGCTGGGTTGGAGTGAAGAACCAGAGGGAATGAAGGAGGGAGAGCGAAAACAAGAGCTTCTTCTCCTATGTCACAATCTATCAATCAATCACTCGATGACCACCACTATACCTCACAAGGCAGTACACATGACCATAGCAACAAAGAATGAAAAATATGGAAATACAACTACATTGTGTTTACAAACGCTGTGTAGCCAATCTCTCTCTCCATAATTTTGTCGCTCTCCTATGTTTAGTCTCTCTCCATCGCTTTTTTGCGCTGCCTTTCTCTATATTTCTAGACTAATGTTGTTTTCTCAGTTTCTCTTTTTCTGTGTGTCCATCTCTCTGAGGTTGGCCCCCTCCCTGCGGAGGTGTGCGGGGGGATGTGTGCGCAGACGGGGGGCTGACTGCTACAGTCAGGCAGGGCACAGGTGCCTGGCAGCTAGGGCTGATACTGAAGAAGGTTGGCATCCGCACCGATACACTGCCAGTGGGGCAGAGCTATATATAATACACACGCAAAATAATTACATATTCTCATCAGGCTAAAAATATCACTGTGTCCCTTATCACCAATAAGCCATTTCGAATCCCACCCATTCTGGAGAGATACGAACATTACAGCCATATCTGTAACATTGCTGTTCTTCCCTTATCAAGAGCATAGTGCCTAAATAATAACATTGGCCTAAATGGGTTTTCATAAGGGAGGTATCCACAGTAATACAGATGACATTGTGCTATAGGGGAGAGATTCTCAAAGTGTATATCTTTTTTTTCGTACTGTGAGCCTACATTGTAAAAGACAACACAGAAAAAGACATGATGCAATTGAGACCGAATTAACTATTTGCCAGAATCCCCCCAAAAATGTATAATGGAAAGTTCCCTATGCTTCAGCCACACATATGCATCCATGCCATTTTTGTGTTGTTTTCTACAAGCTATGTAGTACTCAGCAAAGAGGGCACTAGGAAAATTCCAACCCAGCAACCATAGATGAGAACACTAACCACAACTTTGTTTCAACATAATTTGTCAACGTATTGTGACTTGGAATTAGTGCGTAAAATACATTGGATTTGAAAAAAGTAATTAAGGTAAATTGATGTTTTGAGGGTGAAATTTCAACAGGATTACGTCATTATGGTAACCTACTTTCAACAGACAGAGCTTATATAAAATATGTTAAAATATAAAACAACTTCAGATCTTCAACGTTATATCCACTATCAGAAAAACAACAGGCTGGGCAGCACCTCCTACTGGAGAATGTATACTGTACCTATGGTCTCCCATCCAGGGGTTAACAAGCTCAGCCCTGCTTAGCGTTCAGATTTCTCACCCGACTATTGGGATTGTGCTATCATGAGACTGATTGCTGAGAGATCTCCACTTAAGAGGTTGTCTTGTACTTGTATACTGTTTTGCCAGTAATTCTGAAAATAACTCACAAGCCAAAAGTCGTCCCCGAAAATGACCGTCACACACAGCATGTGCCGATATGTGCACCACGTCATTGCTTTCCCTCTGCCGAGCCATTAGGCCCGCCCTGCAACCTCACTGGATGACACTGGTAGGCCTCTTGCTAGCTGTCACACAAATGCGAGGGGCTAAAACTCATTGGCTAGAACTCAAATTGCTAGAGGGCTGGCCAACGTGGGTGAAATGGCGTGAAAATGGCACGGCACAGCTTCAAGAAAACAGTCGCTATCAAAACTAGGGATTTCATGGCTAATTGAGGTAAGACCGTAATTCTGCTCAGACACATTGACCTGGTACCAGTACCCCATGTATATAGCCTCAGTATTGTTATTTTATTATGTTACTTTATTAGATTTTTTTAAACTTTAGTTTATTTAGTAAATATTTTCTTAACTCTATTTCTTGAACTGCATTGTGGGTTAAGGGCTTGTAAGTAAGCTAATAACATTTGATTTGATATAGAGACGTGAATAGGATAAGAGCGTCTGCTAAATGACTTAAATGTAAATGTAGAACATATCAATTATAAATGTATAGACAAACTGGAATTAAACCCAAACTAAGTCCCTGCCACAGATGAAACTATACAAGCAGTAGAAACGTTTCATTTAAAATGTTGATATTTGGTTGCGTTGTCAACCAAACACAATTCAAAATTTCTGTTGTAAGACAGCCTTAACTTCAGGCTATTCACCATCTTACAAACTAATGTAACAATATTTATTCAACCTTAAAATGAGTGAAACATCCATGGCTACATTGAGGTTAATGTAAATATAAATCACTTATGTAAACCTAGAAAGCGTGCATGTTGAAGATCGCAGGTCAGTGGAGATTTCACAAATGCTATATTAATCTGCCCAGATTTACTTTAAATGTAACTCCAATCCAGGTCATTTGGTTTTGCTATAAAAAATAAGCACAGTGATAAACAAATTATTTATTAGACAACTTAATGTGTTATCTGACATTGTATTCCCATTTTAACTTTGTTGTGCTGGTTTAAAAGTTCAGTGATGACAACTAAACCAAAAATCAAACATTGTTTTTTCATTGGAATTTGGTTGTGCTTTTAGATGGTTGAAAGCAGTGTGAACATATTGGGAATTCAATAAACTCCTGGCTGTCTTTTTGAGTGGTTGAATATAGGTTGTAATCTCATTGATCAACGTCTCTGTTTCATTCCATTTTCCCAGGAAATGTTCAAACCCTCTTCCATCTGTTGACAGTGAGACACAGTGATAACAGCGATATCACTTTGCATGGGATCCTTATTGAAATACTTCAGAAGTCTCCCATCCACAGCACTTTACCTCTGTAGTATACTGTATGTGGTGGTTGGCTTTCACGCCAACACTACATCCCTCATCTCTCTGATGTAACCCACACGGGCTTCCAGATGGTGCTAGCTGGCGAGGCGGGCATACGACCAGCCTAATAGCGGTGAGTGGGCAGCTATCAGCGCACGTTAGCGTCAACAGACCGCAGGCCAATCATCTGTCATCGCCAGTCGCGCTCAGGAGCGGCAGGGAGGGATACCACACACAGACAAGAGAATCCTCTGAGTTTGCCACTCCTTCAGAGATATCATAGGATTATCGTCTGTTGTTTGGCGTGGACGGAGACGATCAAGGTGAGGCAGGGATGGTTGCAATTGTGGATAGGAGCAATTTGAGAAAGATGTTGGAGAAAGATAATTTGAAAATCACAACTTTATTGAATAAATGTATTTATTGGTTTCTTTTCATTTTGATAAGGTTATTTATGTAAAAATCAACATTTACGGATTTTAAAGATGTCCCCAGAAATTCTGCTGGAAATGGGGTCCCCGCTGAAAAGGTTTAAAAACCACTAGTTTAGGATAGTACGATGGAGTTTCCACCAGACGACTTTTACTTCTGGAATCCTCTCAGATCTACACAAGTGCCATGCGGTAGAGGGATGAGTCCTCTTATTTTCAAGTGGGCGGGGTGGTGGATTTGACCCGGAAGTGGCGCCGACACAGACTTCACTTAATGTGAACCGCTAGATACTCCTGCTGCTCCTTCATCACACAAGACACTCCTGCAAAGTTATGGGGTCGAGCACTTGTTCGGTTAAACACACCAAGCCTTTCAAAAGGAGGCAGAGGTGCTCCATGTAAAAGGCATGGGGTTGGGTATAGTGGTGGTGTGTTTGGGGGGGAGGTTATGCAGAGTAGCCATTAAAGCTGTTTGGAAGGCATGGAAGAGGGTTGTGAATAGCTAATCTCCGCCTCTCAGAAGTGTCCAGGTGTTCATCCTTGCTGGTGCACCGAGTGTGCCACTCATCAGGAGCACCGGCGTCAGATCGGAGGGCGAGGCGCTCCTCCTTGGCAGCAGCGGTGCAGCTGCACTGATTAATATTAAAGGGAATTCATAACACAGTAGCATGGAGAGGATTGGGCCATAAATATTCAGCTCCTCTTGGTTTGGTCTTAATGCATATGGATAAAAGGCGTGAAGTATGAACAAATGTTGAATGCTATACGCTGGGAAAGTGAGGGATGAGGAAGGGCAACGAATGGTTTAAGGGAAACTCATTTGTGTTGACTAAACCTCAGCCGTGTAACACAGTAGTAAAGACTGAAAACATTGAGGGGCAGCATGTGTCGAAGAGACAACTGAGCAACATAAAGCATAGCAACAGGTTGGGCTAATCACATTGGCCTTCCAGAAAAATGGATGTTGATAACGTGACCTCCTAGTCTGTGGTTTAATGGCAGGAAGAAAAAGGGCTTAACAAAAGGTGTGCTCTGTGCACTAACAGAGGCCTAAAAATACCCTCTGGAATAATAACCAGCATGCAACTTCCACTCACAGCTCAACCCGGCAGGTCAGCACCTTGCTAACTTAACATTAGAACGTGTAAGTGTACAGGTTTCTCCCGAACGCTATGTGTGAAGGCTGTATCAGCGGCTAGGCAACAGCCA
The DNA here is from genome assembly GCF_901001165.1 of Salmo trutta. Taxonomy (NCBI): domain Eukaryota; kingdom Metazoa; phylum Chordata; class Actinopteri; order Salmoniformes; family Salmonidae; genus Salmo; species Salmo trutta. The sequence continues at coordinate 12,567,660 of NC_042973.1, read as the reverse complement.
CCTACTGAGCGTCGTTGAGTCCAGAGCCAGGGGAGAGTGAGTGCCACCGAGCACGGAAGGTGATCAAGTGGCAGAGCACCCCAGACGTCTTCCCCAGCCATTTTAGAGAAAGTCTTGTACAGCAGGGCTGTCAGAGAAAGGGAGAGGTCGGCAGGGCTGACTGCCATCGGTAACAAACATACTGATAGTCATCTGAGAGCACGTCAAAATGTCTGCCACAGCTCTCTGCATGCGCAACACCAGTCCGAGGGACTGATTTGAAAGAAGACAAAAAGATTAAAGTGTTACCCAGTTTAGCCGCAGAAAAATATTTCCCTAAACCGTCTGAATAGGTTCCACGCCCGGTTAATCAACACATCCTCCGGAAGCGGAATAGCGTGAGCCACTTGACTGAGATTTAACAGTTGAATGTATAAATTTCAACAGGCAAATTACTCCTGGCCCCAGCTTTCCTCAGTGAAATAAGACCCGGTGGGAGCAAGGCGATAATTAAGGTGCTGCCAAATAATGAGCGCCTCTCTATGGTCTGGGCGCTAGTGACACGGTGTACATTATCTACAATGTCAGGAAAGGGCAAAGTACCTGCATAGCCTCAGTCTGCATTGTCCATTAGAAAGGTACATTATGGTCAACCCCCTAAGGGTACGGTAGCGTATACAGGTGTACACATGGTACACTCCGCTTAACCTCTGCATGCATCACGACAAAAGAACCACAAAAGTAAAGAGTTTCAAATGAAGCTTCAATATCATGACTTTCACACAGCGCAACTAAACTTTCCTTTAACTACCAACTAAGGAGAAGAGAGAACATTTTAACTTTGATATGTGGTTGTCTTGCCTATCTACCTTAAAATGGACTGCACTGACTAAGTCTATCTGCATAAGTGCACCCACTAAATAGGTTACATGTAAACATGTAGAGAAGTGGTCGTTGTTCAGTCTATTCATGACCTCCCGAAGTCCAAAGACCTCTGTGACCAGACAAACATTTGACGTGCTGAAGGGAAAAAGGTCACATTATGTTTCCTCTAACTGCACATATCTTACTTCCCTTCAGAGGCTGCAGGCAGAGTAACCTTTGGAAATCCAGCCACAGACAGAGTGCATGTCTTGCTGTGTGTGTTGTGCAGTGCAGTAAAACGCAGGCTAATCCTCGGTGTAGTGATGAACTCTGTTCACCTTGGATTTGAATAGCTACAAACAACCCTACAGACCATATAGACACAGCTACGGCATTAGCATACTAAATGTCAGTTTACTATGTCAGTTAATGTCTCACTTAAAAGTTACTTACCTTATGTATATAATCCTAGAAACTAGCCAAGTGAAAAACCCTTTCAAATCATTGCCTGCTTTTTAATAATTTTCTTAAGTACAGTACAACTCAGCACCAGTAAAATGTTAGAGACATGAACAACTCAAGGCAGTGTTCAAAGGCAACATTACTAGATTTTTATTGGATTGGCAGCAACAGCAAAAACATAGCCGTTGACAAATATCGAAGAAATAAAAAAAATAGATGGTGTGTAATTTCTTGATTTGTCGTCTAATCCAAAACATGTCACGTCATATAAAGCAGCCTAGTTGGTATGCGTCGTCACTGGGCGAGATTTTGTCGTAAGATTGTTTTTGCGTTTTTTGTTGTTGTTGTTGCCTGAACACAAAAGACACTATACATACTCCTATTAAAACAAGTAGCATATCAATTCTGAATAAAAATAAATAAATAAATAAAAAAGACGTTGTATTAAATCACATCTGTAAGATACAACACCCTAACAAATGCACTTAAAGTCAGTTGTTTTTGAAAATTTTTGCATTTTCATCACTTCAGAAATAAATTGGAAACTAGTTTGGTCATTATAATAGACATGTGGAAAAGTGAGTATTTAGTGGCACATGGGTATAAAAGAAACCTGTGTTACTGAATCAGTGCACAGGTCATTCAACTACTGGCAGAGAAATGACATGTAAAAAAAGGATGGAAACTAAATGAAAGCTAAGCCACAAATGAACTAAGAAGAAACTAAATGAATTGGGTAACACTTACTGCAGTGTCAATATAAACTGTATAACGGCTAGGTAATTACACTACCTAGTAACCACAGACTGTTTTCTGAAAACAAAAAATGAGTCAAAGTGGTATATTCTCAATAAGTACAATAACTTGTTAGAATGAACCTACATTCCACTAGCGTTACTGTGGAAAGTGTAACCAATTAAAATATCATGAAACCACCAGTACAAGATTTACTGTAAAGCAAAATCCAGGGAGAAAGTAGCTTGTCAACAATATTGATTTACCATTTATAAAAGATGGCACATTGTTTGAGAAGTGAAAAAAAAATTTTTCTCCATGTGTGTGACTTGCTTCAGCGTGCAAACAGAACTATCTGTGGGTAATTCTAGAGAGAATCAGAGTCAACCAAAATACATCATCGGGGTGTTACTGCATTACATGACATGGTATGATGGTAGGTTTCTGAAGACAGAAATGGAAAATAAACATAATAATGAGACAGTGTGTGAGAGACCAGGTGAAAGCTATGATCCCTTATTGATGTCACCTGTTAAATCCACTTCAGTCAGTGTAGATGAACGGGAGGAGACAGGTTAAATTAGGATTTTTAAGCCTTGCGACAACAGCCATGGATTGGGTTGGTGTGCCATTGAGGGTGAAAGGTCAAGACAAAAGTTGAAGTGCCTTAGAACGGGGTATGGTAGAAGGTGCAAGGCGCACCGGTTTCAGTGTGTCAAGTACTGCAACGCTGCTGGGTTTTTCCACACTGAATATTTTCCTGTGTGTATCCAGAATGGTCAACTACCCAAAGGACATCCAGCCAACTTGACAACTGTGAGAAGCATTGGAGTCAACATTGGCCAGCATCCTTGTGGAATGCTTTTGACACCTTGTAGAGTCCATGCACCGATGAATTGAGGCTGTTCTGACGGCAAAAGGGGGACTCAATATTAGTAAGGCATCCCTTATGTTTTGTACACTCTGTACGCTCACACACAAAACACACACGCGCATATTGACGCCAAAACACACACTTTCACATACACTGCTGCTACTCGGTTTATTATATATCCTGATTGCCTAGTCACCTTTCACCCTACCGACATGTACATATAACCTCACCTACCTCATTCCCCTGCACAATGACTCGGTACCAATACTCCTTATATATGGCCTCGTTATTGTTATTTCCTTTTTGCTCTTTTTTTCACTTCTTAACTCTACATTGTTGGGACAGGGCTTGTAAGTATTTCACAGTAAAGCCTATACCTGTTGTATTTGGTGCATGTGACAAATAAAAGTTAATTTGAAAAGGTGTTGAAACAAGATGGTACCATTGTATGGTACTACTGCAAATACAAGCTTGATGGATTTTGGGTCAAGTCAAAAGGAAGATCACGTTCCAAAATGCAATGTCACGCAGCCAGTGTAAAAAAATAAATAAAGTAAGTGCAGTGTATCCTTGTAACCATACAGAAGAACAGAATGTATATCTTTGTGATCTATTTTCCCCCCCAAAAATGGATAGATATCTATCGGCACATATACAGAACCATCTGTAAAGCAAAAAGAGGAATGAATACACAGGTTAAGCAGCATAATGTTGAACATAAACAGTCACAATATAGAGAGTTTAAGTTGGCTGTGCTGCTTGTTTTTCCACACAGGTCTAACTACACATGGCCTACACCATAAGAATCTCATCTCACAATAGTCTTGAGTATTACTGAAAATGTGCCCCTGTATGGATAGTTCAACATTATCTGTTAAAAAAAACAGCAGAATTCTGGGAATGTACGAGAAAAGCTTGGAATGACTACACCTGTGCTGTATCAAACAGTAAAATACACAACCAGACCAGTCGTCAAAATGCATTTACTGCACCTAAAAAGGAACAGTCTCTGCACTTAGCATTGAAAAGGTAAGGGGACAGAGTCATACATATGAAGCTGATGCTGAAGTAGAGTGGAGACGATCTCTCTGAACTCTGATGAGCAGCCAAAGATAAAGAGTGTAGTATTCACTCGTGGACATGACCAATCACTCTCATCTAAACAGCTACTGGATCTGAGGGATTGACAAAGAATTATTTTTTTTTACTAAAAAGTTCCACGACGAAATATATAAATATCTAATCAAACTAAACCAGCTGGGTGTTTTTTTTGTAGTTTGCTTAACTCATCAAAATTGACTCCCACGTCTCTCTGTTTAGGGCTGACCGAAAGTCTTTTAACACACGTTGAACAACGTTGAGTTTGCTAACAAACCTTCTGCAAACTCTAGAAAACTTTGTCATAACAGGTCAAGGCAACTAACTATCTGTTGTTATGTACATCAGTGTGGTCAAGGAGCATGTATGTACAGTAAGCGAATAGTCAGCCATTTGCACGCACATGTGAACTCCTAAAGGGAGTGTATGCAAATGAGGATTACGTGTTGATGTCTGTACTAATTCAGCCTTCGTGTGCCTACTAAGAACACAGAACTATAGTAGCAGTCCAATATTGGCATTGAAATTCAATACATTTTAGTCCACAAAACTGTGAAACCAGAGACAGTAAAATCATGAGGTCACCATCAATGTTTGAGGAAAGTGTTTTGTCCTAACTTTGTCCTTTACTTAACCTGACTGACGAGAAACCAAAAAATGTAAACGTCAAAGCCTGAGGTAACCATGGTAACCATGGTGGAACGATGTTGTACATAAGGCTGTACATACAGTACATGTACAGCATATGGATTACTGATATTGGAGTTAATTTGATTCGTTCTGACATGTTTTTTTTGGTTTTGTTTGTCCTTGTTTGATATTTTACTGCACTGTTAGGAGCTAGTAACATGCATTTCACTGCACCTGCTATAACACCTGCTAAACTGTGTAAGCGACCAATAAACTTTGATTTACCAGCTAAACCCCACTTCGCAGGTCTAAAGTCAAAATGTAGTGCCAATCTCTCATCCACTTATTTGTTCAGAAACTAAACCTTTACAAAAATCTAGCTTCTCTCAGCAATTTTGCCCATAAATCATGACTTGGCATGACTACAGCAAAGTCATTGGTATTCTTCAAACAAACCGTCAGAGCCTAAATTATTTTTCTTTGGGACAGCCCTGTCAATTCAATGGTCAGCAGCTTTGTAAAGACGTAACCTTTGAATTGTGTGGCTTCTTTAACAATAGCCTGCAACTCCTCAGATGGAGCAGGACTTTGGCCTCTTCCTGGGTTTGGGTTCTCCAAAGTCCCTGTCGTCGGCTGCACAGTGGCTGAAGGAGCAGAGTGTCTGCGAGAGGCGGCGCATGCCCAGGCGGAATACACTGTTGGACAGGCTATAGATGACGCAGTTGCAGAAGCTGTTGCTGATGGCCAGCCAGGTGGTTACAAAGGACAGGGCGGGGCTGTCCAGCACGTGGGAGCTCTCCAAAAGGAAATAGATGATGTAGGGCAGCCAGAGTATGTAGAAGACGCTGGTGATGCGGAAGAGCACCATGGCGTAGCGCCGGTCAGGCCCGTGACCCGTGTGGTGCCCCCCGCCGCTGCCACTGCCACCACCCTCCTGGGCCTCCATCTCCTGGCTGGGGAAGCGTGCCCGCCTCTCACTGATCTCCCGGTTGTGCTGCTGGCAGATGCGGAAAATGTGAAAGTAGGTGAAGCAGACCACCAGGGCAGCGGGCGCGTACAGCAGACACACCACAAAGCCTGTGAAAAGCGCCGAGGTGGGCCAGGAGTGGGCGCACCACTCAAAGATGTCTCCGTGGTAGCCCGGCTTGCCCCAGCCAAAGAAGGAGGGCAGGAACATTAGGCAGGAGTAGACCCATATGAGGGCGATGCAGCCACGTAGCCGGCACGGCGTCACCAGCTGGTTGTAGGACAGGGGTTTGGTGATGGCCAGGTAGCGGTCCACGCTGATGCAGGCCAAGCAGGCCATGGAGACACTCTTGAGTACCGAGATGACGTAGCTGAAGACCTGGCAGGTGATGGGCTCCTGGACACCGGCCGGGTAGTGCAGCAGGGACAAGGTGGGCACCAGGCAGCTGAGGCCTACCAGCAGGTCAGCATAGGCCATGGTCTGGATGAAATAGCTGGTAGTGTAGTGGTGCAGCAGGGGGGCGCAGTGGAACACGAAGATCACCGTCAGGTTTCCAGCGATGATGAGCACTGTCAGTAGCACGATGACGGCAGTCTCCAAGACGCAGGCCTCCAGGCCCTCATTCTGGCCCCAGCCCAGGGGGCAGGAGTGGTTGGGGTCCGGGCCCACAAGGCTGCTGTTGGCAGTGGGCACCAGGTCTGTTGTCAGCGCTGACTGATTCATTGTTGTGGGCGCGGTCCTGGTGGGTCAGGTTTGTGCTGTGCCACCTGCGATGCAGATGGTCTGTAACTGGAGACCGGTCCGCCCCTGCTGTCTGTCTGTAGCCTCCCACAGCAAACAGAGCTCTAGCCTCTCTCTCTCTTTCACCTCTGCTCTCACATAGTTGGGTCTCAATCAAATGAACACTGACTGACGAAAATCAATACAGCCCACAGGAAAACAAGAGTACCAGCTTAGCTCTCTTTTTCCGATCAGTCATGCTTAGAGCCAGTGGGGTTATTGTTGAAGAAAAAAATATATATATTGCCTCCACAAACAGAAAAAGGTCGGCCGATGTTACTCCAAGCATCTATCCCGGCGGCAGGGATCCCCACTGCGGTCCCTGGCCACATCTCCTGCCTCTGGGCGGCTAGGGGATGAGGGCAGGTGTTGTCCTCACAAGGGCACAAAGCACAGGAGGTGCAGGGTAGTTGACATGTGGGGAAGAAGCATGCAGGCAGACACGGTGCAGATCCTACTGCTGATTAAATAAGACAAGGAGCATGTGACTCCTATCTTGAGACTATCGATAAGAGAAAATAGTGGTAAAACATTTACTGTTACCACAAGAATGCCATTTTGGCTTTCAAATAGCTTGTTCAGCGTCAGAAAAAGAGCAGATGGGAAAATCCAGAAGTCATAGGAGTATTTACATCCACATTAGCCATTGTGTTTGGTTTTTACCTCCAATAAAGTCCCTTCTAAAGTCTGGCTTGCAGCAGTTCATTTTCAGTCTTGTTGTATGCATCCTCTTATTTTGGAGTAGCGAGTTTTGACCCCATGTATGCTCAGCTATTGTCCGAATCAAAACACAGACACGCTAGAAAAACACTGGGCTCTCGGCGGGTGTTAATGTCACGGCTCTCGTTCCACAGAGCACTGGGGGAATTATGTTTACAATGCTCTCCAGTCAGAGAGAAACTAAACGAGGCGCAGCAAAATCCGTATTCTGTTGTGTGTGCGTGAGCGCCCACGCACGCTGGAGCCACAAATCAAGCTTTGATCTCTGAAATCCCAATCCACACACTTTTCTGAAACTTTTGTCCTCAAGGTTGTGAGAGGCAAAAGCTGGTTGTAAAGAAGATTGAGGCAAAGAATTTTGGAGTTGCCAAGAGTCTTCCACACAATCCCAATCAATGGGTACTAGAGCCGGTAAAGGCAATCTGAGTGTCTCAGCTCCTCTGACTGTGTCGCCTTAGAAATCCTTTTCAGGACGCACTCTGCGATGGGTGTGGGATCTGCATTCCACTTCTTTATCCCTTCAACTTGTTTTTGGTTCTGTTTTGCCAGTGACATTCCCCAAATAGCTACGGGTGAAAGCACTTTACATCAGCCTCCCCTCGTTTCCACTATTGATAATACTACTCCATTCAATACATGTCCATTCAAATGAGCTTTTTGTTTAGGGGAGGTATGGCTTTCTGGCCTTTCGACTCTTTCTTCCACCCAATACGTCTGCACCTCGTAGCAAAACCCCAGGCACAAAAAAAAAGAGAAACCACTCCACCAGTACAGAGACAGTCCCAGTTTCAGTGCTGTCCTCTGTCTCTCTCTCCTCTCATTTCCCCAGTCAAACTGAGCTATCGACAAATAAATAACTGAACAGACAAAAATACAATTTCCTGGAGTGAAGTACAGAAGACAAAGCTAACGCTACTGAAAATAAATAGGAACCTTTTGAAGAGCGGTGAGGAGAGGAGCTGTCCATCACCGCTGGCGCAGTGGGAAGGAGATACTGTGACTGGCTTACAGTTCCCTTTCCCTTCGCTCTCGCTCTCCCTCTCCCTGTCTTCCGCACACTCCCTCTACCCTGTACACACACACTCTCTGGCACTCACTCACTCCCTCCCTCCCTGGCTTTCTCGTTCTCTCTGAACCATGCTCTGCCCCTCCCTCTCATACACCCGCTCACCCTCTACCCCCTCCTTCTCATACAGTGTCTCTCTCTCTACCCACTCCCATTTAGGCTCCACCTGAGGTCCTCTCTCAACCCAGCCACAATACTCAGTCTCTCTCTCACCATCTCTTTTTTCAGAGAGCTAAATTTGGACATGTTCCCTATTACGAAATGACTAAGCTAATCTCTGTCCATTTTCTATTAACTAACCCCCTCCTCCCCATTTTGCTTCCCCTCTCCCCTTCTCTAGCCCCCTGTCCATTGCTCTGACCAATGACCATGCCCAGCCATGCCTGCCCCTTAGTTACAGTTGCCAGGCATTTCAGTTAGTTGGGATCATCCTTCACCGGCAGACAACAAAGTGTAACAAGCTGCGGCAAATTGGGGAGGCAGGAGGGCGGTTTCAGAGGTAAACCGTCTGTATACCATTACCGAGTTCAGGCTCAACTAACATCTACAATACTAAAACACTAGGACAAACAACAAAGCTATGCTGTAAGCTCTAGATAACTGAACTCTTAAGTTCCCAACTAGAGAAGGGGCTGTAAAAACAATGGTCGTGATCTCCTCCTCCCCCTTTTGATCCCAGCCACTTTGGCTCTGTGTTGGGACAAGCAGACAACCGCTGTCCGGGCTCTTTGTCACTGCTGGCGTACAGTAGCTCACACTAACACTGGTTAACACTCAGAGAGACGGAGGTACTCAGAGTGGGGAGATCAGCGTCGAGCTGCTCAATAAGAGTACAATAATCTAAGCATAAACGAAGAAGAAAAAAACCTGCGACGGCACACGAGAGAAAAAGCCAAGGTCGACCTAGTGCTGACGCTTCACAACATGCGTTATGAGAAAGGGAGATTTGAATGATTAATTACCATACGGTAGAGCCAGAGAACAAAATCAGGTTGCATAGAATTTAAGGTTAAATGTCAAGAGCGTTATACAGTTAAACCCAGGGTACTAAGGCCATTCAACAAATAAAAAGTGTTGTGAAAATATACAAAAGTACAATAACTTAGGTAACTGAAATAAATTATACTTTATCCACTACAAAGAAAAATGTAATACTATAAGCATTGTAGCTATATAGATTCATCATCATCATCTCCTCTAGGGAGAAGTGTGGTATACAACCCATTTCTCCATCAAGCTCCTAGCCTATATTATGTGAGGGAAAGCTCACTGGATTCCCAGTATTGCCCTTGGCTCTTGGTTGGGCCTCAGCCTGTCCCGAGGACGGGCAGACCTTGTGTGATGAGGCCTTGAAACATCCCAGTTGAACAACATTTCTCAGACGAGAAACAACATCTGTTTTCAGGTTAGTGATTATTCATGAGGTGAAGACAAAGCATGGCGTGCACTGTTAACGGAGGCGGCTGGACGGGGCTGCGTGAACGGAGGCGGCTGGACGGGGCTGCGTGAACGGAGGCGGCTGGACGGGGCTGCGTGAACGGAGGCGGCTGGACGGGGCTGCGTGAACGGAGGCGGCTGGACGGGGCTGCGTGAACGGAGGCGGCTGGACGGGGCTGCGTGAACGGAGGCGGCTGGACGGGGCTGCGTGAACGGAGGCGGCTGGACGGGGCTGCGTGAACGGAGGCGGCTGGACGGGGCTGCGTGAACGGAGGCGGCTGGACGGGGCTGCGTGAACGGAGGCGGCTGGACGGGGCTGCGTGAACGGAGGCGACTGGGTTTGGAGGGTGGGCTGTGCACCAGCAGTGCAGCTGGGCTGGAGACACTGAGGGGGATATTGTGAGTGACAGACACCCACTGAGCTCAAGGGCACTTCTCATGCAGAAAGGGATGGCAGCTTGGAAACTGAATAGAGGGAGGCTAGGACTAGAACAATGACAGAGAAGACAAGGCCAAAACCCAGATGAATTCCATAAATCAATGATGGAATTTAAAGAAGGAATGAAAAGAGATAAACATAACCATATCACCTGCACAGGCTGAAGGAGTCTAATGCAAGAGACATGCAGCAACTCAGGATTGCCTCTAAATGGATATCGCCAAAATTCCATCTTAATGAAATTATCTTAACACTAATCTAGCAAGTAGTCTACTGACCAGGAAAGTAGCTAACTCAAGACCTGTTTATTTACATAGCCTTTTAGGAGGAGCATTTTTCAGGGCAACCAATGGGAGTTTAGCTGTTAACCTCCAAACCAAGTTGTGGCAATGTCCATCAAAGCCAAGCCGGGTATCCGGGAGCATCACATTAGAAGGGTTTAAATCAGACATATAGACAACAGAATATGGGCACGGAAGAGCATCACAAGTAGAACGAACTCAATAAATCCAAGCATGTTTCCATGGCAGCTCATCCCAGTGTACAGCATTGTCTGTGGGTTAGAACGCGTGGGTGTCTGATTACTTCTAGCCCCACTCTCCACACTGCTGGTGCTACCTTTGATTGCAGACTCTGACTAAATGCCACTGCAAAGCTAGCTGGAGTGTGGGCCAAATATGACGGTACATAAAAATGTATCTGAAGCACCTTGAGAAAAAGGAAAAAGATCCCTCAAAGATTTAATGGCATGCTTCATCCATGAATATAGGCTCTTTAAAAAAAAATTATAGCACAGTTTAGTGCATCACTGCAACTGTGAAAAGACTAATCTAAATTGTTTTATTTTTCTCATAGTATACTTGAGATATAAATTAGTAATCAAATGATTTAAATATTGATAATGATGTCAATTGAAGTTGTCAATCGTGAAATCCCTGAGAATCACAGAAAGGAAAAATCTATCTTCATTCAGGCAAAACAATATTTATTTCCACAGACGGTGACTTCCAATCTCAGAGACAGACCAACACCACAGCGTTTGAGACCTCCAATCTGAACCACCATCCAACTTTTCTCATTGGTTTTGATTGATCCGGACAGATGAACTAACGTGAAATGGCTCTTCTGAGGAGTAAACTCCAAATAGCTTTCAATCAGTTTTAAGCCATGGTTCAACAGCAGCACACCTTTGGCAGATCACACAGGGACAGTAAAAGGTTGTGAAAATGTTAGTTTCACGCTTACTCTCAGCAAAGCGCTACACAGACTGGGAAACAAGTTATTTGCAATTTAGCACTACATTAAGGAAAGGAAAGGAAAGGAAAGGAAAGGAAAGGAAAGGAAAGGAAAGGAAAGGAAAGGAAAGGAAAGGAAAGGAAAGGAAAGGAAAGGGCGACAGACAGACAGACAGACAGACAGACAGACAGACAGACAGACAGACAGACAGACAGACAGACAGACAGACAGACAGACAGACAGACAGACAGACAGACAGACAGACAGACAGACAGACAGACAGACAGACAGACAGACAGACAGACAGACAGACAGACAGTGTGTATGTGTGTGTTAAAATCCAGGAGTTACCAAGGAAACGCAAAACAAACAAAAAAATGTTCCTGAGCTGAGAAAACACTTGTTTGAAATTACATTGATCCAAGGTCAGAATACTTCAGTCAAAAAGTGCATTTTTGCAGCGCAAAAGACATGATTTGTTTGTCTTTGTACCCAAGACACCTGAGTACCAGCTTCGATTAAGTCATGCCTTAAACTGTTATACTGTCCTACCAGAAACATTCACTGAGAGCCCCCCTATAAAAATACTCCACGTATCACATACACAAAACGAGAGAACAGCCCTATTCTCCTCTCTGCATTACCACCCAGCCTTCTGTCCAGGTGCCACATGCAATTATTCAAATACGTGTCACCGTCAGAAAGTGGAGTGAAATGTGCCCTGGTTTACAACATCAATACCCCCATAACCAGCCACAACTCACTCACTTAGGCTTCAATCTGCATTAGAATCATCATCATCATCATCGAGTGGAGACAGGCCAATTCATAATGTGGGTATCATCGAGCCCTCGGCACCACGTCCCCCTTCCCTCCCCCCAACACCACCCCCTGGGCTTTTATCTGGCTATTAATAGCACCGGCCAATCCCTCTATCAACATCATTACATCCAATAAGGAAGGGAGCCAACTCAAAGAATTACAATGAATGAGTGAGCGCTCACCAGGCGATTCTCTGTGTCACATAACCTGCCTTACGTAAACTAGTGTAATGGTATATTTAGCAGCTCATATTTTCATCCTCTGTGGGAGGCAAGGCGGCTGGGGTAGATGGAGAGAGAGACAGAGACAGAACTGTGGCTCTGGGTTAAAGGCGTGTTGCAAGGGCACATTTACACCCCCAGGCGAAAGACAACAGCCCAGTATAAATACAGTAGATGTGAAAAGAGGAGCCTGTTCTCTTTCATTCAGTCATTTCGCCTGAATCGCCTCCTTGGCTTTTATATTTTATCTATTTTCTGTGTCACATGCGCAAGCAGTAACCTTTTGTTTATGGCTCCATTTTCTCTCTCTCCTGCTCTCTCTCTCCCTCTTCCAATCCCTCCATTTCAGGCAATTGATTACTGCGTTGTATTTCAAGCACTTTCTCCTCCTGGGGGGAATGAGTATTGTATTACACATAAAAGTGAGGACCTGTCGCCTAGTCAACCTCTTCACATGTCCTCATGAAAAAAACATCAATACATTAGTCACTTGGAATTAGCTAGGAGGTATTACATTCATGGCTGCTCCACCAAAATGTATTATTCGCCATGATCTACCAGCGAGACCAGTCGAGATGGAATTCGTTTGGACTGTGGGTGAGCCTAGGTCGAGGGCCAGCTATGGCCTGTCAGGGGCCAGACAATAGAGGATGTTATACATTAGCTGTGGGGTTTTAGTGCCAGGGGACATGGCTTTGACAGGACTAGCCTCTGTCTGACACATGGTCTCCACAATGAGTGATGGACCAGTGACCTGTGCAGTAAAGAATGTCACACTGACTGGGCTACTGCCGAGTGCAACACCTACTGCACACTGAAGTCAGGATGCCAGAAATACACTTGTTGCAGAAATATACTTAACTGTAGTTACATGACTTCTGTTCGACTATATAGCTACATTTTATGCTTGTGCACAGAGAGAATGAAAATTAAATATTAAGCTAAAGTTAAAAATAAAGAAATTCTAGTGTGGAGTTCTTTATTTGATTTTGACCATTTTCTAAGTGTAGATGTGATGCTCTATATGGTGTTGTCAGACACCCTTCCCCACCCCATTGTCACACAAAATCTAAAACATATTTTTGGAGAGCTTTCACCACAAGGACTGTGTTAAATTGTGACAAGAGTTAACAATAGTGCTTTTTACTGTGGAAAGATTCCTGCAATCACCCATTCTTGGCATGAGAACCAACATACCTCCAATAGAAACATAAGAGAATAGGCTTCAACACCAACCCTGCTCTCTGTGGGATCAGACTGCACACTGTCAAGTTGAACTGAAATTATCTGACAAATTCAAGTTGAACTGAAATGATCTTGATGAAGAGATACTGCTGCTGTTTTTTAATACTGTTTTTATGTCAATCATGTTATTGTAAAGCCAATGACATTTCCAAATTGTCTGGACAATTACGTTTTGCAATTCTAAAACAGCAAACTCTTTATGGAGCTAATTTAATGGCCAGTTGTGACAGTCCTTGAGTCACTCCAGAGGAACAACTGCAAGGTGACAACTACTGGGTACGTGCATTTAGACACTGTCACATGACACCAAGTTGATGAGTGTTAAAGTTGTTTTTTGTTACACCAAAGTCTTCAGGGATCGTCACAATCAAATTACAATTTGCATGACGGTTATACAGCACACATATTTGACTGGCTCTCGTATTCAGAAAAGGTACATTTCTGCAAAATTTCAATTTTTCATCACCCTCACAAAATGCAGCCATTTTGGAGGGATATTTCACAAACTCTACACTTAAGACAACAGAGCTTGACTGAGCGAGGTGCGACTGAGCGAGGTGCGACTAAGCAAGGTGCGCATGTCCTCTTTACCTTGGTGGTCTGTGTGTGTGTGTCACAAGTGTGTGTGTGTGTGTGTGTGTGTCAATTTCCCTCCTCCTTACCTTGGTGATGAGGATGCGGTATTTCTCCAGCAGGGCCTGGTCACTCTGGCAGCCTGAGAGGAGCTGCCAGACCTCAGCTCTGAGGGCCTCGGGGACCCCAGGCTTCACCAGCGCAGTCAGGCCCTTAGGCCGCACAGACAAGTTCCCATGCCTGACACACAACACACAGGAGAGAGATAAGAAATGACTCTACATACAACAGCAAAACTCCTCAGGCTAAGGCCATCTACAGTACAGGCATGGGCAGGGATATTCATTATTAATGTTACTCTCCTGGAGCTGATGTTTATTAGGGTTAGAATGGAGGATGTTTATTACAATAACGTCATTATTGTGACCATATGAAAGTAATGCTAACAATTTCATTATTCTCCTCCTGTAGTGGAGGAACAATGGGGTACTTCAGACGAATACATTGAATCTGTTTCCTTATTCAATGAATGAAGCTGTTATTTACTGAACGGTGGTTATCATGACCGCCACACTATCGGTGAGTCTTACCATCTGTTGAGGATTGCACCCCAGGACTCTAAGATCTTCTCAGGGCAGTCCTTGGACACATCACCGGTCCCACTGGAGATCTCACAGTCGCTATCTGCAGGAGACAAGAAAAGGCCCAATGGGAGGAGGTGAGATAAGACTAAGATTTCAGCCTACTAAGGGATCCCAGTGTGAATTGCATATGGATCACTGGGAACAAGCATGTATTGCATTATGAGCAGCATGACCATTGTTAAAAATATATATTCTTTAGGAGTTTTCACACTTTCTTCAGACATTAAGGAAAACAGAATAGGAGACAGGCAAGTTGTGATTCCCACTTACAGCTGAGAGAAGTACACCTGTTCCAATTTTAACACAGACACACACACGAGAGCTTCAAGTTCCTCCAAATCAATAAGGACTTAAAATTGGTCCACTCACACATGCAGCATCTCTTCTCATTGTTTGGTATGGGCCCTAAAATCCTCAAAAAAGTTCTACAGTTGCACCACTGAGAGCATCTTGACTTGCTGCATCGCTGCATGGTATGACAACAACACAGCCCTCAATTGCATGGCGCTACAGAGGGTGGTGCGGACAGCCCAGTAGAACACCAGAGGCGAGCTCCCTCCAAACCAGGTGGTACCACAGCTCAAACAGGGTAATGAGTGTGCATGCATTTGAATGTTTGCTGTGTGAATGCATTGAAATGTGTGCATAATTACACACATATACATACATATATACAAACACACACACACACACACACACATAAAAAAAAAATATATATATATATATATATATATAAAAAAATATATATATATAAAAAAATATATATATATAAAAAAATACACTGCTCAAAAAAATGAAGGGAACACTTAAACAACACATCCTAGATCTGAATGAAAGAAATAATCTTATTAAATACTTTTTTCTTTACATAGTTGAATGTGCTGACAACAAAATCACACAAAAATAATCAATGGAAATCCAATTTATCAACCCATGGAGGTCTGGATTTGGAGTCACACTCAAAATTAAAGTGGAAAACCACACTACAGGCTGATCCAACTTTGATGTAATGTCCTTAAAACAAGTCAAAATGAGGCTCAGTAATGTGTGTGGCCTCCACGTGCCTGTATGACCTCCCTACAACGCCTGGGCATGCTCCTGATGAGGTGGCGGATGGTCTCCTGAGGGATCTCCTCCCAGACCTGGACTAAAGCATCCGCCAAATCCTGGACAGTCTGTGGTGCAACGTGGCGTTGGTGGATGGAGCGAGACATGATGTCCCAGATGTGCTCAATTGGATTCAGGTCTGGGGAACGGGCGGGCCAGTCCATAGCATCAATGCCTTCCTCTTGCAGGAACTGCTGACACACTCCAGCCACATGAGGTCTAGCATTGTCTTGCATTAGGAGGAACCCAGGGCCAACCGCACCAGCATATGGTCTCACAAGGGGTCTGAGGATCTCCTCTCGGTACCTAATGGCAGTCAGGCTACCTCTGGCGAGCACAGGGAGGTCTGTGCGGCCCCCCCAAAGAAATGCCACCCCACACCATGACTGACCCACCGCCAAACCGGTCATGCTGGAGGATGTTGCAGGCAGCAGAACATTCTCCACGGCGTCTCCAGACTGTCACGTCTGTCATGTTCTCAGTGTGAACCTGCTTTCATCTGTGAAGAGCACAGGGCGCCAGTGGCGAATTTGCCAATCTTGGTGTTCTTTGGCAAATGCCAAACGTCCTGCACGGTGTTTGGCTGTAAGCACAACCCCCACCTGTGGACGTCGGGCCCTCATACCACCCTCATGGAGTCTGTTTCTGACCGTTTGAGCAGACATATGCACATTTGTGGCCTGCTGGAGGTCATTTTGCAGGGCTCTGGCAGTGCTTCTCCTGCTCCTCCTTGCACAAAGGCGAAGGTAGCGGTCCTGCTGCTGGGTTGTTGCCCTCCTACGGCCTCCTCCACGTCTCCTGATATACTGGCCTGTCTCCTGGTAGCGCCTCCATGCTCTGGACACTACGCTGACAGACACAGCAAACCTTCTTGCCACAGCTCGCATTGATGTGCCATCCTGGATGAGCTGCACTACCTGAGCCACTTGTGTGGGTTGTAGACTCCGTCTCATGCTACCACTAGAGTGAAAGCACCGCCAACATTCAAAAGTGACCAAAACATCAGCCAGGAAGCATAGGAACTGAGAAGTGGTCTGTGGTTCCCACCTGCAGAACCACTCCTTTATTGGGGGTGTCTTGCTAATTGCCTATAATTTCCACCTGTTGTCTATTCCATTTGCACAACAGCATGTGAAATTTATTGTCAATCAGTGTTGCTTCCTAAGTGGACAGTTTGATTTCACAGAAGTGTGATTGACTTGGAGTTACATTGTGTTGTTTAAGTGTTCCCTTTATTTTTTTGAGCAGTGTATATATATAAAAAAAAAAAATATATATATATATATATATATATATATATATATATATATATATATAAAAAAATATATATACTCTAAGATTTTTGATTTTATACACCAAAAATATAAATTACAGTGGGCTGACAACACAAGAGAAAATGTTGACATTCCAGGTCACATTGCTGCGCATTACAATTTACCAAAACAAGAAAAGGCATGTGCACTTGCGACTTGGGTGAAAAGTGCAGGCAGGCAGCAGCATCCTCACAGTGGGAAAGCATTCAGTCCCATCTACAATGGCAGCTGACCTCCAGCTAGAAAGCCCTGAATGGCTTTCTTTTCACGCCGCCTCCACTGACAGCTGGAATGCAGTTGATCCTTTAGAAATGCCTGTGAATGGCTTCTCCTCCCTGGCAAGGCTTTTTGAAAACAGTGCCGGCCTTGGAGACTGCCTCTCTACCTCCAAGGAGGTGACAAAAAAACACAGGTGTGAAAGGACTACTATTATTTCTACAGTCGAATGGTAGCACAATTTTTACATTTAGTAATTTAGCAGATGCCCTTCTCCAGAGCGACTTACGGGAGCACAGAGAGATTTTTCCCCTAGTCGGCTTGGGGCTTCGAACCAGCGATCCTTCAGTTACTGGCCCAAAGCTCTTAACCGCTAGGCTGCCTACACCAGAACCATTCGGATTCAGTTTAGATACGCAAGCTGTAATCGACTAACGATACACTGTAAACGTACTTACTGTACTTAATAAGTCTCCCTGGTCAACAAGGCTTGCTAACAAAAAACGTTGTTCAAAGAGCATTCCACCCTCTTGCTATCAAGAACCCATCGAGTAAGAATCAGCATGTGTGGTCACGGAAAAGTTCCGTGTTAGAAGAGCTGTGCTTGTGGGAATCCAGAAAAGCCACCTCTGTTTAGTGCTGGATCATTGCAATGCGTGTTTGGGACACCTTTGGAGTCCAAATGGTGATGTTTTTCCATTGTTTTGCCCTCATTCCAAAAAGGCCCAGTCACCTATATTTACAGTTAAACAAAGATATGTGTTCTATCTTAAAACGTGTATTGCCCACAAGAGTAAGCCTTCTTGGGGTAAAAGGTGTTTGTGTACATAGGGTTCTTACAGCATAATTTGTCAAAGTACTGATAGGGCAAGAAATATATATTTTTAAGCGATAGTTACAAAAAAAATCTGGATATTATCTTAGAAAATATGGTCGTATCACTCTGACAATATCGCAATACTATTTTTGCAGTAGATGACTGTACCAAAACTCAAGTAGTTCTCCTTCAAATCTTGCTCTCCAGCTTTTTAAATAAGAGAGCTCATTTTTCTTCAAGACTTTGATTTCCATGACTGATATAAAATAGTTCTCTCAAAGATCCCTCTTGTCCCTCTGCAGAAGACATACAGTGCATTCGGAAAACATTTCAGACCCCTTGACTTTTTCCACATTTTGTTACATTATAGCCTTCTTCTAAAATTGATTAAATCGTTCCCCCCCTCAATCCACACACACAACACCCCATAATAACAAAGCCAAAACAGATTTGAAATGTTTGCATAATTATTACAAATAAAAAAAACTGAAAAACCTTATTTACATAAGTATTCAGACCCTTTGCTATGAAACTCGAAATTGAGCTCAGGTGCATCCTGTTTCCATTGATCATCCTTGAGCTGTTTCTACAACTTAGAGTCCACCTGTGGTAAACTCAACTGGACATGATTTGGAAAGGCACGCACCTTCCTATATAAGGTCCCACAGTTAACAGTGCATGTCAGAGCAAAAACCAAGCCATGAGGTCGAAGGAATTGTCTGAAGAGCTCCATGACAGGATTGTGTCAAGGCACAGATCTGAGGAAGGTCCCCAAGAAGAGTGGCCTCCATTAATCTTAAAATGGAAGAAGTTTGGAACCACCAAGACTCTTCCTAGAGCTGGCCACCTGGGTAAACTGAGCAATCGGGGGAGAAGAGCCTTGGTCAGGGAGGTGACCAAGAACCCGATGGTCACTCTGACAGAGCTCCAGAGTTCCTCTGTGGAGATGGTTGTATTTCTGGAAGGTTCTCCCATCTCTGCAGCACTCCACCAAATCAGGCCTTTATGGTAGTGGCCAGACGGAAGCCACTCCTCAGTAAAAGGCACATGACAGCCCACTTGGAGTTTGCCAAAAGGCACCTTAAGGACTCTTATAGGACCATTAGAAACAAGATGATCTGGTCTGATGAAACCAAGATGGAACATTACGGGCAATTGTGTGTAGATGGATGAGGATTTTTTAAATCCATTTTTAAATAAGGCTGTAACGTAACAATGTGAAAAATACAAGGGGTCTGAAAACTTTCCGAATGCACTGTATGGTGAGCAATGTTTGGAACATTGAAATGCAATAAAATCACAGTATAGAATCGCAACATGTATAGAATCGTGAGAATCGCAATATATCTCACATCGGCACCTAAGTATTGTGATATCGTATCGTGAGGTCCCAGGCTTATAAGAAAGGTGCCTATAAGAGGTTATATGTGTTCCTTTGATTAGTATTTAAATCCCTCGAAAGACATCGGAGAATGCATTTGGTGTTCTACATTTTCCCCATGTAAATCCCTTGGGTTTCTTACTCCCATGTATTTGAACCAATTTTCCCAACTAAAAGCCTTACTCATTCAACATAGATCATTTCAATAGGATGGTGAAAATGGGAAAACACAGAATGAACATGAGTAAAATCCTTTTCAGTAAGTAAACCAGTGGCAGGCAGGGTGGGAGACAGGCAGGGTGTTCCAAAGCTGTTGGGTATTGAGTCAAGCCAGGGAGGGAGAGCCAGTGAAAGGGTGAGGTGGGGGCTGTGCTTTGGCAAAGTGGGTGGGGTTATATCCTGCCTGTTTGGCCCTGTCCGGGGGTATCATCGGATGGGGCCACAGTGTCTTCTGATCCCTCCTGTCTCAGCCTCCAGTATTTATGCTGCAGTAGTTTATGTGTCGGGGGGCTAGGGTCAGTCTGTTACATCTGGAGTATTCTCTTGTCTTATCCGGTGTCCTGTGTGAATGTAAATATGCTCTCTCTAATTCTCTCTTCTCTCTTTCTTTCTTTCTCTCGGAGGACCTGAGCCCTAGGACCATGCCACAGGACTACCTGGCATGATGACTCCTTGCTGTCCCCAGTCCACCTGGCCATGCTGCTGCTCCAGTTTCAACTGTTCTGCCTGCGGCTACGGAACCCTGACCTGTTCACCGGACGTGCTTGTTGCACCCTCGACAATTACTATGATTATTATTATTTGACCATGCTGGTCATTTACGAACATTTTAACATCTTGACCATGTTCTGTTATAATATCCACCCGGCACAGCCAGAAGAGGACTGGCCACCCCTCATAGCCTGGTTCCTCTCTAGGTTTCTTCCTAGGTTTTTGGCCTTTCTCAGGAGTTTTTCCTAGGGAGTTTTTCCCAGCCACCGTGCTTCTTTCACATGCATTGCTTGCTGTTTGGGGTTTTAGGCTGGGTTTCTGTACAGCACTTTGAGATTTCAGCTGATGTACGAAGGGCTATATAAATAAATTTGATTTGATTTGATGTGAAAACCAGGTGCTCTTATGCCACAGCAGCAGTGAGGGCTGGTGGTGCCAAGGAGCCAACCTGACTTAACCAGATTGGATTGCGCTCCAGTGAAAGCACTGAGCCCTCCAGAACCCATCCAAAGCCTCTGGACATCGCAGTCTCAGTTCCAGCCCTGCCTCATCCTCATTCACCAACCTCATCCAAAGCCAAAAATTGTTAACATTAATTGGCAAAAACATTCCATTATATCTGTCATGTCCACATTGGGTATCCTAGACATCAATAGAAAAATAGGAAATGACTGAAATAAAATATTTCAGTTGTGTATATTAAATAGTTTCTATTTGATGACAATTATTTTTCATTCATCTGATCTCTGGTCAGGCAGTACCTGATAGACGTTCTCTGTGCTCCCCATACTCTACTGTATTTAGTCATCCTATTTCGCTAGGCTAGCTGCAAAGCTGTCTGACAAAATCATTTTACTAGGTCGTCAAAGATCAGGCATACTTTCACAAACAGTCTCTTTCCCTCTCAACATTGTGTTGTGAAAATTCCGAAGTCATCCATTCTATGCGGTCTGTGTGTATCTAACCTAACATAGCAGGCATAAAAATGTATCCTTCATCTCGGTCCGAGCCGGGGAAAAAACTTAGGCGCAATGGATTGTGGTGATTGTAGTTAATTACCACATTCTTGCGCTGAACGAGGTTGAATATTTGCTTAATGAAAACCACAACTCCCTTCAGCCCAGCATAGTTCTTGACATGATTTCTCTTGAATTATTTGATTTCTCTATAGAAACGTTGGGGTCACCAAAAACATTTACTCAGTGGAATTCAAGTAATTGAGCCGATGTTAGTCAATTAGTTGTTTAATAAGTGAAAAACCCCCTGAAATGTCGATAAATCACTCAGCACATGCAGCCAGGAGCGGGAGGAGAAAATGTGCGTATTTTTGTTGTTGTTGCTGCTATTCAAACGATTATAACGCTGCACATGGTCATTTGGCTGACCAATAACCGTTATTCCAAAATTCCATGATCGTCGTCACAGCCCTATCACACACACCCACACTAGGGCTGCACGATTCATCAAATTCAGATCGAAATTGCGATATTGACATGTTCAATGTCCTTATCGAAAGAGGCTGTGATTTTTCTCCTTTCTTTGGACACTTCTTTGATACCTCCAATGAGATGACCACACTCCGTTCATTCACTTTCTATATGCACAGAGGATGCTGACCAATCAGAAGCGGGCTCTCAATCTGTGCATGGCATGTACATGCTGGCCAATCACAAACGTCCCAACAGAGCGCACAGTTAGGTGCTGGTGAGGAGAGATGTCATTAATGTTTGTGGAAATGTATGTAAATGTTGTCTATTGTTGTCCATGTTCAGTACCAGTCAAAAGTTTGGACATCTACTCATTGAATGGTTTTTCTTTATTTTAACTATTTTCTACATTGTTGAATAATAGTGAAGACATCAAAACTATGAAATAACACATATGGAATCATGTAGAAACCAAAAGAAGTGTTATATAAAATATATTTTGATTTTTGAGATTCTTCAAAGTAGCCACCCTTTGTCCTGATGACAGCTTTACACACTCTTGGCATTTTCTCAACCAGCTTCATGAGGTAGTCACCTGGAATACATTTCAATTAACAGGTGTGCCTTGTTAAAATAGTTCCTTTCCTTCTTAAAACTTCTTTGGGATCTGGGGGCAGTATTGAGTAGCTTGGATGAATAAGGTGCCCAGAGTAAACTGCCTGCTACTCAGGCCCAAAAGCTAGAATATGCATATAATATAATTAGTAGATTTGGATATAAAACACTCTGAAGTTTCTAAAACTGTTTGAATGATGTCTGTGAGTATAACAGAACTCATATGGCAGGCAAAAACCTGAGAAAAAATCCAACCAGGAAGTTGGAAATCTGAGGTTTGTAGTTTTTCAAGTGATTGCCTATCCAATAAACAGTGTCTGTGCACTTCCACAAGATGTCAACAGTCTTTAGAACGTTGTTTCAGGCTTCTACTGTGAAAGGGGAAAGAATAAGAGCTGTTTGAATCAGGGGTCTGGCAGAATGCCATGAGCTAAATCACATGTGCGGCCGTGAGCGTGAGCTGCGTTCCCTTTCATTTCTAAAGACAAAGGAAATGTCCGGTTGGAACATGATAAAAACAGCCTAAAGATTGATTCTATACAACGTTTGACATGTTTCAACAACTGTAATGCAACTTTTTTGACTTTTCATCTGGACTTCGTGCCTGCGCCTTGTGCATTTGGAATAGTGAACTGAACGTGCAAACAAAAAAGGAGGTATTTGGACATAAAGATGAACTTTATCGAACAAAACTAACATTTATTGTGGAACTGGGATCCCTGGGAGTGCATTCCGATGAAGATCAAAGGTAAGTGAATATTTATAACACTATTTCAGACTTTTGTTGACTCCACAACATGGCGGGTATCTGTATGGCTTGTTTTGGTGGCTGAGCGCTGTAATCAGATTTTCACAAGGTGTGCTTTCGCCGTGAAGATTTTTTAAAATCTGACACAGCGGTTGCATTAAGGAGAAGTTTATCTATAATCCTATGCATAACACTTGTATCTTTCATCAAAGGTTATGATGAGTATTTCTGTAAATTGATGTTGCTCTCTGCAAAATCAACGGATGTTTTGTAGGCAAAACATTACTGAACATAATGCGCCAATGTAAACTGAGATTTTTGGATATAAATATGAACTTTATCGAACAAAACATACATGTATTGTGTAACATGAAGTCCTATGAGTGCCATCTGATGAAGATCATCAAAGGTTAGTGATTAATTTTATCTCCATTTCTGCTTTTTGTGACTCCTCTCTTTGGCTGGAAAATGGCTGTATGTTTTTTTGTGACTAGGCGCTGACCTAACATAATCGTATGGTGTGCTTTCACCGTAAAGACTTTTTGAAATCAGACACTGTGGCTGGATTAACAAGAAGTGTATATTTAAAATGGTGTATAATACTTATATGTTTGAGGAATTTTTATGAGATTTCTGTTGTTTTGAATTTGGCGCCCTGCAATTTCACTGGCTGTTCTCGAGGTGGGACACATATCCCAGAGAAGTTAACGCGTTTGAGCCAAACAGTTGTGTTGTGACAATTTAGGGGTGGTATACAGAAGAACGCTCTATTTGGTAAAGACCAAGTCCATATTATGGCAAGAACAGCTCAAATAAGCAACGAGAAACGATAGTCCATCATTACTTTAGGACATGAAGGTCAGTCAATCAGGAACATTTCAAGAACTCTTCAAGTGCAGTCGCAAAAACCATCAAGCGATATGATGAAACTGGCTCTCATGAGGACCGCCACAGGAAAGGAAGACCCAGAGTTAACTATGCTGGGTTAACTAAATTGAAGCACAAATAAATGCTTCACAGAGTTCAATAACAGACACATCTCAACATCTACTGTTCAGAAGAGACTGTGTGATTTATTTAACCAGGCAAGTCAGTTAAGAACAAATTCTTATTTACAAACCCGGACGACGCTGGGCCAATTGTGTGCCGCCCTATAGGACTTCCAATCACAGCCGGATGTGATACAGCCTGGATTCGAACCAGGCTGTATCACTGAGATGCAGTGCCTTAAACCGCTGTGCCACTCGGGAGCCCTGACACCAACAAGAAGAAGATGAGTGTTTGGGCCAAGAAACACGAGCAATGGACATTAGACCGGTAGAACTCTGTCCTTTGCTCTGATGAGTCCAAATCACACTTCCCACCGTGAAGCATGGAGGAGGTGGTGTGATGGTGTGGGGTTGTTTTGCTGGTGACACTTGGTGATTTAGTTAGAATTCAAGGCCAACTTAACCTGCATGGCTACCACAACATTCTGCAGCGATACGCCATCCCATCTGGTTTGCGCTTAGTGGGACTATCATTTGTTTTTCAACAGGACAATGACCCAAAACACACCTCCAGGCTGTGTAAGGCCTATTTGACCAAAAAGGAGAGTGATGGAGTGCTGCATCAGATGGCCTGGCCTCCATAATCACCTGACCTCAACCCAATTGAGATGGTTTGGATGAGTTGGACCGCAGAGTGAAGGAAAAGCAACTAACAAGTGCTCAGCATATGTGGGAACTCCTTCAAGACAGCTGGAAATGCATTCTTCATGAAGTTGGTTGAGAGAATGCTAAGTGTACAAAGCTGTCATCAAGGCAAAGGGTAGGAACAACCTAAAAATATATTTTGATTTGATTAACACTTTTTTGGTTACTACATAATTCCATATGTGTTATTTCATAGCTGGTCTTCACTATTATTATACAATGTAGAATATAGTAAAAATAAAATACATTTCAGGGTTTGAGTAGGTGTCCAAACTTTTGAATGGTACTGTAGGTTTTAGTTTATTAACAACAAAAAAAGTAAACTAAAATATTACAAAAACATGACTCCTTTACACCACGTGCACAATTATTAGGCAAATTGTATTCCTCGGGATTAATTTTATTGTTGAACAAACACGATGCTCTCAGTCAATCCAAAATGTTATTGAACCTTAAACCTGAATGTTTAACAAAGGAAAAGTGAGTTTTGTCTTTCTCAGGGAAATATATAAGTGTGCACAATTATTAGGCAACTATTAGTGTGCAGAATTATTAGGCAACTAAATTACAAAAATAATTTCTCTCAACTCACTTGTTTATTCTCCATTTTTAGAGTAAGTGTACCAGATAAGTAACACAAAATGACAATTATATAACATTTTTGGCCTTTCAAAAATATTCAGTGACCAATATAGCCACCCTTATTTTCAATAACTGCCATGAGCCTTTCATCCATGGAGTCTGTCAGTTTCTTGATCTGTTCACGATCAATTTTCGCTGAAGCAGCAACCACAGCCTCCCAAATGCTGTTCAAAAAGGTGTATTGTCTTCCATCACTGTAAATCTCACGTTTGAGAAGGGCCCACAAGTTCTCAATAGGATTTAAGTCAGGTGAGGAAGGGGGCCAAGTCATTATTCAGGCATCTTTGAGGCCCTTGCTGGCTAGCCAAGCAGTGGAGTACGTGGGTACATGTGATGGAGCATTGTCCTGCATAAAGATCATGTCCTTCTAGAATGCTGAGGACTTCTTCCTGTACCACTGTTTGACGAAAGAATCTTCCAGAAACTGGCAGTAGGTTTGGGAGTTGAGTTTCAGTCCATCTTCAACCCGAAAAGGTCTAACTACCTCATCCTCAATGATAGCAGCCCATACCAGTACTCCTTCACCTTGCTGGCACCTGACTCAAAGTGGTGCCCTGTGTCCATTACTGATCCAGCCACGGGCCCATCCATTTGGTCCATCAAGAGTCACTTTCATTTCATCTGTCCATAAAACCTTTGAAAAATCTGTCTTCAGGTATTTCTTTGCCCAATCTTGACGCTTCAACTTGTGAATCTTATTCAGTGGTGGTCTTGTTTCAGTCTTCTTGACCATGTCTCTGAGCACTTGACACCTTGTACTTCTGAACACTCCAGGTAGGTTGTAGTTCTGGAATACGGTGGCACTGGAGGATAATGGGTTCCTGGTAGTTTGACGTTTAACTTTTGTCAAGTCTTCTGCAGTTAATTTGCGCCTTTTCTTCCCCATGCGTTTTTTGCGCCCCAGTTGACTATTCGCAACAAAACGTTTGAATGTCCGGTGGTCACACCTCAATAGCTTAGCTATTTAAAGAGTGTCGCATCCGTCTGAAAGGCATTTTACATTTTTTTGCTTTTCAGTGTCAGTTAAATTTCTTTTTTTGGCCCATTTTACCTGAGGTAATGAGGCTGCCTAATAATTATGCACACCTTGATATAAGGTGTTATTCACTTTCGCCACACCCTCCCTCATTACACAAATACATATCACCTGAAAATTATTAAATCCAATAAGCATTCAAGTTTATATGGTTTGGAGTTCGAAAATGTGAATAGAAACAATGATAAGATCAGAATACTCACTTGCCTAATAATTGTGCACGCAGTGTATACACTGTCAGCAAAGACTGCTTCAAGAAGATAAACAAGCAGGACAGGAGATAAAAGATTCCATCTCGCACATATTTTTTCCAAGTCACCATCCCAACACAGTATAACAAAATTAATGGAGAAGTTGAAAGAGCTCATACGTTGATTATTACGTGACTACATCAGCCCTTAGGTCTAGCAGAACAATTGAACACTACATTCGTTTGAAAGTACACTTTATTGATGAGTTTCAACTGAAAGGTCTGTGCTTGTAAACATCATAGGCTCCTTTAGCCGCCTTGGGCCTGAATGAGGACCAGCAAGTGTGCATAATGATAACCGTGCAAACGTGGCAAAGGCCATCACGTTCAATGACTGGACCAGACTCCAATGTTTGGACACAGGTCACACTTTTTTCAATTTGATTCAAGAATACACGAGAACCCCCTCCAACTCACAAGGCAGGCAATACGCTTGACCTCATCTTTACTAGAGGATGTTTGCCTACTAATCTCAAGGCAACCCCCCTCCAGGTCTCTGATAACTACTTTGTTTCCTTTGTCTCCCTTTCCTCCAACCCTAACCACTCAGCCCCTACCCAGACGGTCCCTACCCAGACGGTCATGCGCCTTCATCTTCGCTCTCTCTCTCCCCTTCTATCCTATCATCTCTCCCTCCTGCTAAATCCTTCTCCTTCCGGTCTTCTGATTAGACTACTGCAATGCTCTACTCTCCAGCTACACGGATAAAGCACTAAATAAACTTCAGTTAGTGCTAAACATGGCTGCTAGAATCCCGACTAGAACCCAAAAATGTGATCATATTACTCCAGTGCTAGCCTTTCTACATTGGCTTCCTATTAAGGCTAGGGGTCATTTCAAGGTTTTACTGCTAACCTACAAAGCATCACATGGGCTTGCTCCTACCCATCTCTCCAATTTGGTCCTGTCGTACATACCTACATGTACGCTACGGTCACAAGACGCAGGCCTCCTTACTGTCCCTAGAATTTAAAAGCAAACAGCTGGAGGCAGGGCTTTCTCCTATAGAGCTCCATTTTTATGGAATGGTCTGCCTATCCATGTGAGAGACAGACTCAGTCTCGACCTTTAAGTCTTTATTGAAGACTCATCTCTTCAGTAGGTCCTATGATTGAGTGTAGTCTGGCCCAGGGGTGCGAAGGTGAACGGCAAGGCACTGGAGCAACGAACCGCCCTTGCCGTCTCTGCCTGGCTGGCTCCCCTCTCCCCACTGGGATTCTTTGCCTCTGACCCTATTACAGGGGCTGAGTCACTGGCTTACTAGTGATCTTCAGTTAGTGCTTCCATGCTGTCCCAAAGAAGGGTGCGTCACTTGAGTGGGTTGAGTCAGACGTGACCTTCCTGTCCGGTTTTGCACCCCCTCGGGCTCGAGCCGTGGAGGAGATCTTCGTGGGCTATACTCAGCCTTGTCTCAGAGTAGTAAGTTGGTGGTCTGTTGATATCCTTCTAGTGGTGTGGGGGCTGTGCTTTGGCAAAGTGGATGGGGTTATATCCTGCCTGATTGGTCCTGTCCATGCAGCATGAATGGGGAGCTAACATGATGCAGACTTCCAGTGTTGGCTAAGAGGAGCAGGCACGGTACGCTTGTGCTATAAGTGGGACATCGGCTGCGCTGATACAGACTTGATCCGTGAGACACATTTGACAGAAGTACCGAAAGAAAAACAAAATCTAGTACCAACCTGTTTATGTTGTAGTGTTGAAAAAGTACAGGAGTTTCGGTATACCTTGTAACACTACTACACCACTAGGCCATCGCCTCACCCTCATGACAGCTCACACACACCCAAACTAAATTAAACTTCATAGTTGATTCATGGCCGCCAAATATGAGGAGGGGGGGTGAGCCAACGTGTTGATAATGTTCAATTATCTGGACAGATCATCTGGATGAGGTGTTCCCGCCAGCGAGGAGAAACGATTGCCTGAAATATATCAATAAAACAAATGCTCTCCTCCAAAAAGCAGTTTGTGTAAAAGCAATCCGTTTTCTTTTCCTCTCTCGCCTTGTACATCTAAGTAAGGTCCAAGACATAGGTCGTTTTTCTTGTAAATTATGGGAGGACGGAGTGCATTTTTCAATCAAGAAATACTTGGTCATGAAATGTTGTCTGTGTCAATGAGGAGGATGGAATTCAATGTGCCATGTCGTTTTGCCTGGGAGGTGTGTAAGTTCTCATGGTGACCTTGGAGAGGTTGGGGAAAGGCCAGCCAACATGTCAACACTAGCACCCCAACACACACTCTTACTAAGTCTTCGGGGGAACAGAGACTTGCATGGAGACCAAAAGAGGCGGGAGAGAGATGGACAGAAATAGAAAGAGGAGTGAGAGAAAGGGGGCTGGATAGAGGGAAAGAGAGAGGGAAAGACCGACGGGGAGGGAAAGAGACTGGTGAGAGATGGGGAAAGACAGAAAGAGCTCCATACCTTCCTCAGGCTCCTCTTCCTCAACATGGCCCCAGTTGTTTCTCTCAGTCTCCCTCTGCAGGCTCACTACCTCCAACATGGAATCACCCTGGCCATCCTGCTCACCACCCTACACACACATACACAGGATTAATCTGTTAACACATTAATATAATATTTTACCAAGCGACTGCAAGTGGAGTCATCGATAACTGCAACAGCATTGACAAGTCAATTCTACATGCAAAAAAAATATGATTTTGTAACAGAGCTGTTGGAAAGTCTCTTTAGACATCCTCAAAATGTTTCAGAGTGCCTCGGTCTGAAAAAACACCTTCTAAAGTTAGCGTCACCTTTGCCACTGCCCGAGGGGAGCGCGCTGAAAATATAATTACACGTACAGGAGGAAATTAAATAGAGCGGCAGCGGATAGTGCCAAGGATCCCACCAGCGGCCTTTTGACCAGACTGTCTGGCAATAGGGTTCACAGGGAGCATGTGCAATCAGAACACAGAGAGACTGTGCTCACTCACCTACGCAGGTCACTTCTTAAGTTGGGCTTTGTCACATTGCACACATTGATGGTTTTGTATCACTGTTGTTGATACTGGGGTCATATGGGCTCATGGTGAGAATTGGATTTAAACTAACACTAAGTGCAAGGGCCCAATTTGAAGACTATACATCCAAGACATTTATAGGCAATGCATTACCATAGTTTTCTAATCGCTATCGACAGTCATACGTGACATGACATATTACGGGAATATAATCATTTACTAAGGTTAAGACAGTATAGATAAGGATGTCACAATAAGCAATGTTTGCAATAATACCCTAGTGAAGGACCCTCCACCAACACCTCAAACCCTTTTTATTTCCTTGTGAACCAGGTGTGAAATATGTTGAGAGTGTGACAACAGTGACTGTTATTCCGCCATTAATGAGAGGTCCGCGGAACAAATGAAATCATATACGTGGCTAGTGGCTGGGATTAGAATCTTGTGCACACACTACAATGGCTCTCTTTTAATTAGCTTCTAACTACAGCAGCCGGCATTCTTTCCTGCCTGCTGATTAGATAACTAGAGAGAGAGGCAATCAGCCAGGGTCCTAATTACTACAGCCAGATAATGACAGGCTTCCTTGTATTAGGGCTCCCAATGATACAAAGGCTACATCCCAAACACACACTAAGCAGTGCACTACATAGGGAATAGGTTGCCATTTGGGACGGACCCAAAGCCTCCGTTTGCTGCCTCACCTGCTCCCCGGAAGCAGAGTGGAGAGGATATCTGCCTTTCAAACAAACAGGCAAAGAGTTTGTGTTTCCAACTCTGGCTTGGATGGGGATGCACTTGTGTGCTTGGCCGGCAATTTAATGAGTTGTCGCTCTCATGCATTTTTCCATTTGGAGGAGTTCGGAGGAGGGGCATGAGGGTCAAGTACATTGGATGTGGTTATACGCGTGTACCCGACAGGCTCGGTTGCAGTGTAGTCATCCGATTAGATAATAGAGGGATATCTTGATAGTTCTAAGTGGCTTTGTTTCCTGTGCCTGTGCAGGGTCATCTAATTCTCACTTAACATGGAGGACTACCAGAAGAAAACAATACGACCGATACCGCCACCTTTGTGCAAGGTAAGCTTTAGTCATGGTATTGCGTTTCATCTTTTAGAGTCCAAATTCGTAGGACCAGTAAGCAGAACACACAACAGCCCTCCTCTTGTATTGTCCCTTGTCGTATTCACTAGAAACAAAATGGAAGCCAGCGAGGCAAAACAGGGAGAACTACTAGAACAATAATAGAAGGTTGGTTAAAACATTAGGTGTGCTCTTTTAAAACAGAACAATTTTTTCATCTTTCTTGTAGGCATTTGTCTTTTATTATAGCCATTGCGTTTGCCGGGAAGGAGCTAAAGACATTCAAATTTGACCCTGTTGTTACACCCGTTGTCATGGTGACCTGACAGCCGCATGTTCTAAATTCCTCCTTTTAAATTCAG
The DNA here is from genome assembly GCF_901001165.1 of Salmo trutta. Lineage (NCBI taxonomy): Eukaryota > Metazoa > Chordata > Actinopteri > Salmoniformes > Salmonidae > Salmo > Salmo trutta. Next base: position 12,536,497 of record NC_042973.1, on the reverse strand, counting down.
ACTTTCCACTGCTTTAATTTCTTCACATTCCCAACAGTAAGTTTGCTGTTTGCCATAGCCTACTTGTAAAACATTTGTAAATAATGACCTTGTATTTTCCTGTTATGGTGAATAAAAAGTTGGCTCCTTAAAGTGTTGTCAGATATGTTCTGGTAATTATATGAGTTGGCTAGAATTAGGGATATGCGTCTCTCCTTCCAAGTATGATTCGATGCGCATCTCCTGTAGATACAATACAGGAACAATATTTTTAGTTTGAAACGATTTGGTTCGATGCAGACATTTTTTGCATGAACACATTAATTTCCCATTCTAAATTACAATCTGACACCAATGGAACTCAGGAACTGAGCTGGATCTGTCTGAGCTGACTCCTGAGTGTGTGAGTGGAAGTCCTCAGAAGGAGAGTAAATTCCGACATGTCACTGGGCCCCACAAGGAAAAGGGCTTTTTTAGACTTAAGGGTTAGGTTTAGAGTCATGGTTAGAATTAGGTTTAGGGTTAGAGTTAGGTTATGGTTAGAATTAGGTTTAGGGAAAATACGATTTTGAATGGAAATACTATCCTTGTGGGCACCAAAAAATGTATTCCCATTCAAAATCGTATTTTCCCTAAACATAATTCTAACCATAACCCTAAACCTAACTCTAAAAAAGCCTTTTTCCTTGTGGGGCCCAGTGAAATGTCAGAATTTAACTTGCTTTACTCTCCTTGTGAGGACCAAAAAATGTATAACAAACGTGTGTGTGCGCGTGTGTGATGGGGAACATGAACTGATCATCTACCACAATTAGGGGGGGGGGGGTCAATTCTGCCTTTTGTTAACTTGTCAGTTTAGCAGATGAGAAATGTTGAGCAAGTAACACATCAATATGGATCTTTAGAAATTAACTATGACATAGCCAATTAATTTAACACAGCTTTTGATTTCACCCCAGTCTCAAAAGCGAATGGCTTTGAGCGTCTAACTTCACAACGGAGCCGCTCTTCCTCCGCGCCAACCAATGCACCGTACAGTACAGCTCGCAAAAAAATGTTTGCGGTCCTTGTTATTAAATTACAACTTTACCCTGTTCATATAAAAATTTGCAAATGCACTGACTGTTTAACTATTCATGCTGAACCTGGCAATTGAAAAGCCCCAATCTACAGTTAGATGTGCGATCAGAAAGATGCGAGTGGGGTACACTCTGGTAGCCTACAGAACTCTGCTGGTAAAACACAATTTTCTACAGTGCATTTGGTAACAATGACCCAGCAAATGACATGGCTAGTCACCCAACTAATAGAGCCTGTGACTTGACATTACGAAAGCCATTTTACAAGCATTTGAATGCTGAAGGTGGCGCGAGCAGCTACGCTCTGTGCACACAATTGTTATCCGACTTGAAGATCAATGACGCATAAATTCAGTCAAAGGATTAGAGGTATTTGGTAACGTTTGGATCGATTGTCTGACAGATTCATGCTACACTTGGAACGATTTGGGTTCCTGCGGACCGATGAACTCGTATCATAAACGTTTGAACCGGGGACCGGTGAATCGTTACATCACTAAAATGAATAAATGAATAGGTTTATGTAGGTCCTAGGAAACATTATAAAGCTAACAACATTTATTTTCAAAAGAATAGAAAAGCATATTTTTTGTTTTATTACGTTACTGGTCTTTGTAGCCCATTGTTGTGCCATGCAAATTAAATCAATAGTTCTTATGTTGTTCATTAAACAGACAAGAGACACACTTAGCCTACTGTGCTGATCACAGTAAAACTTCAGCGTCACAAACATGCGGAACCACTGCCATATGACAAAAAAAAAACTTACCTTTTAAAACAAAGCCCATGTCCTATTTTTTTTATTTCTAAAGCATTAATCTTCTCTTTCCAATCATGTCAACAACAAAACATGTAAAAACCTGGACCTGGCTGAACCACTGCAGGATGACTTCACAAAGTAGCTTTTTGGTTGGATGGGATCACACCATTGTGATGCGCTCTCTCTTCCAAACATAAATATTCACCTGTTAAGGTGGCTAATAAACGATGGATTAATATGACAAAATAAATGTTGCCATTTGAAAGAAGAGAGAGCGCATCACAATGGTGTGATCCCATCCAACCAAAAAGCTACTTTGTGAAGTCATCCTGCAGTGGTTCAGCCAGGTCCAGGTTTATATAATATATAAAAAGCATTTCTGTGAAGATTTGTGAATGAAAAGAAAAGTGTGATGTTGGACAACAGTATGTTGATGATGTAATGCGTGCCAAAGACGACAAAATGAAAGGCAACGTTTATACTGAGGGGTTGGTGGGACTTTTAAATACATTACCGCAAATCATGACTATGTCGGTTGGCGGAAATAAAAGCACAGGCTTTGTTGCCGGCAATACCTTTCAGATATAAAGAATAAGCGACAAAAAGTTGGCAGCGTGGTAAAGTTGGCAGAAAAACATCCTGATGAGAAAGATATCTAATGAATACGACTGATGAGGTTGTGCTATCTAGGCCTACTAAGTGCCCATGTACCTGTTTGAGTTTGAGGTAGAAGGTCTCGCTGAAAGCCTTGCGGCTGAAGTACCAGAAGCGCTCGTTGGCCGGGTAGACGCGCACCAGGGTCTCCAGCAGGAAGCGCACCGGCTCCAACACCTCAGTCACCACCAGGTCCACGGCCACAGTCATGTACACCTGCTTGTCTGGAGAGAGACCGCCACAAAGGTCAAGGTCACACACTGGAGGGCCATTTTTATTTATTTTTATTTAACTAGGCAAGTCAGTTAACAACAAATTCTTATTTTCAATGACGGCCTAGGAACAGTGGGTTAACTGCCTTGTTCAGGGGCAGAACGACAGATGTGTACCTTGTCAGCTCGGGGATTCGATCTTGCAACCTTTCGGTTACTAGTCCAACGCTCTAACCACTAGGTGGGGGGGTTAAAAGAGAGCTCTGTTTGTAGTGCCAACAGTGGCTCTAGAATTTAAACAAGTACCATGTAGGCGACCTGCCCTAGTTAAAGTGGACATTGCAGGTTGACAATTGAAGTGGATAAAGTGTAAAAGGTATTAACTTGCTTTAATTGTGTGTTTAGAGGGAAGAAAACATTTAGCACCTGCTGTTTTAAAATTAGGTACACCACCATGATTTACAAAGAGAAATCTTGGATCCCACAGCAGCCACTAACTATCATACTACGGAAAGCACCTCACCTGCCTCGCTCACCTCACCTGCCTCGCTCACCTCACCTGCCTCGCTCACCATTCCCAGAGGAAGATGGACTATTGATAAATGCAGAATTGAAATCATATTACTACAATCAAGAACAACAAACTCTGAATATCTATGAATTATTTAGAATCTAAGGAAACTGCATTCCAAATGATATATTGTGATGAAGAACTGCGTAAATCTAATCTGTCCTATAGCAAAAAGTGACATCTGGGGTAACAGATTTTCCAACATTACATTTTTGGGGTGGGAAAAACAATTGCAAGATATTTAAACAAGAATAGATAGCAATCGCTGAGGTGTAAAACAGGGGGGGGGACCTCACAGTGAGAAGGTTTTATTATTGTAATGAACCAAAAGAAACATCCACAACACTGCCTTGTAAAGAATGGCCTACAAATGTATTCCAATTAGGATAAAGTCAAGGATAAAATGTTGGTTTAGAAAGATGTTTTCGGAAACGGCATTCCTTCAAGCTTCAGATACCATAGGACTACTTTCCCTGTGGGCCGAATCGAAGACAAAGAAGAAGGATTTGTTTAGCTAAGATCGCTAGGGCTGTTGTTTTTAGAAGTCTAGTCTCTCCCAGTTTTGACATGAAGTAAGCTGCATGGTTTAAAGGGATGGTTCTTCACTAGATCGTGTAGAGTCAAAGCCTTGTGTCTACAGGCTATTTTGTACAACTCAAAAAATGATGTTCATGTTTTGTGGGCAGTGTGCCAATGCCTACAGCTTCATATAAAGAATTTAAAAACTATTAACTACAGTAAAAAATATATATTATTTATAACGGAGCTGCTCTTCTCCGGCGCCGACCAATGCTGATGTAACACATTAATATGCAATGTTTACATGCATGTTCTGCCAGACAGTTTCATCAGCAGCTTCTCCCTGTGTGGAAACATTATTATAAATGGTCTGTTTTCTTTGAGGAAGAATTGTGGCTTTCCAGTTTAGACTAACTAACTCCCCTGAGACGGGTAACTTTGACAAGCTGCCATTTAGGTTCAAGTCAAACTCTCCTGACTTCAGAGTAAGAAACTCGTTTGCGCTGCTAATTTGTTTGATATACAGTCAGAAACTATTCACACCCCTTGACTTATTTCGCATTGTTGTGTTACAGCCTGAATTCAAAACGGACTAATAGATGTTTTCTCTCTCCCACACACACAAATATTATGACACTCCAAATTGAGCTCAGGCTCATCCAATTTCCTTTGATCATCCTTGAGCTGTCACTAAAATTTGATTGGAGTCCATCAATTGTTTGGACATAATTTAGAAAGAAAAACACCTGTCTATGTAAGGTACCACAGTTGACAGTGCATGTCAGAGCAGAAACTATACCATGAAGTCCAAGGAACTGTCTGTAGATCTCTGAGATAGAATTGTGATGAGGTATATCTGGGGAAGGGTAGAAAACAATTCCTAGAGTGTTTGTATTTCTTATGGATCACCATGCCTAGGCAGCAGCTTCTATTCCTGGGGTCTGAAAGTTTAAGAGCAAAGTGGTCTCCATCATTGGGAAATGGAAAACATATGGAACTACCCGGACTCTGCCTAGAGCTGGCAGTCAGAAAAAAATCACCAACGTCTATTTGGCTGCCTGTGTTAAAAAGGAGAAATATGACATTTTGCAAGCCATCAAAAGGAAAAAGTGGTATCAAATTTTAGAGGCATTGACTATTTTGTGACTGTTCAAACTACGAAAATGTTACAATTTTACCCAACTACCTAATTTCACTTGAATAATGACCTAAAAAAACATTGAACATTTAATTTAATAGATTTTTGTTATATAATGACCTGTTGGTTGGATGCTAGCTAAATAGGTTGAGTCTGGAACAACCTGGACAGGACCATTAGCTACAATTAGCCAGAAATGAAAAGCTCAAAACCATTAAAGTCTACCACATCCCCTTTCCTCTGTCTCTGACCCTGATAACCACTGAGGCTGAACGCTGCTAGCGCTCTAAACACATCCCAGAGCACAAGAACATTGCTATTCAAATAAGCTTTGTACTGCAGAGAAAGAATCTTCTGGTCTCAAAAAGTAAATAAGTACCTTCCCCTTGTCATTATCATAACGGAAGCTTTTTCCATCCATCATCACATGAAAAAGGTAAGACGGACACTATAATAAAAATGTGATCTTTCATTTTTGTTGTATTATTCTGCCTACGTATTCTGGGCAAAGACGTCCATTGGAATTGATGAAAGAGACAAAATGGAAGGATCTGCCTGGCCAGCTATGAATGTGACAGCAGTATTCTGTATATGAATGTGACAGCAGTATTCCGTGTGGCTCAGTTGGTAGAGCATGGTGTTTGCAACGCCAGCATGGTGTGTGCAACGCCAGGGTTGTGGGTTCGATTCCCACGGGGGGCCAGTACAATTTATTTTTATTTTTTTTAAATGCATGAAATGAAATGTATGAACTTTATTCACTACTGTAAGTCGCTCTGGATAAGAGCGTCTGCTAAATGACTAAAATGTAAAAGTATGACAAGCAATTACAATTACATGCTAGGCTGGTTAACAGTGACATGCTGCAGTATGCTAGTGTTAGGCTGGTTAACAATGACATGCTGCAGTATGCTAGGCTGGTGAAAGGGCTGAGGGATTGGGGGTATGGCCTCACCTTTAGGTGTGTCTTCATTCAGCACCTGGAAGGCAGCCATGTTGGGGTTCCAGGTTCCCGTGATCACGTAGGACTTTCCATCCGAGCTCTTCCCCATGGACTCCTTCACAAGGGCACATACACACAGAGAATAGTGAGAAACGATATACAATCATGATCAAGGGGTCTCAAAGAGCAAAGCCATTCCAATCAAACCCCAAAGAACTTATTCAGTTCAACTCTGCTTAGCCTAGCCAACACCCAGGTCAACTAATGACAATCGAATGACACGTCTCAGTGATAGTTTAGTTCAGTAGAGAGCGTGCAGTTTGTAGCGTGGTCATCATGTGACTGAATGAAAGCCCCCTGAGAGCTGCTCAGTCTTCTGCTCACCATGTCTAGAAGGTGCATGTCACTGTTCCGAACCTTCTGGCCTGGGCTCAGCAACATCCCAAAACACCTGAGGGAAAAGAACACAGGTTGTGAGCAATAAAACAAGAGGGAATTGCAACTTTTCATAATTTCATATAACCAAAGGTTTGGGTAGCATTTGGTTTCATTATATGATGGTCTTTGTTGAGAATCCCTAGCTGTAAAATTGAATAAAATAAATCTACTTGAAGAAATGTCACCTTTCTCCAACAGGTACTACGGCATTAGCTTATCAAAGCTACAGGTATATTTGGTTGCACAGTGACCCAGTTCTGAATCCTGTAGACTCCCGTCAAAGGCTGCTACGTTTGGGTGAATTTGCATGGGTCAATTATATTTAGAAATTCAAGGAATCCAAATTTAACCACAGCAAAGCAGTGGCAATATCAAGTTCAGAGGCCACTATTTACCTGTTTCTTATGATAGATGTGACATCAAGTGGTTGCTGTGAGAATTACAACTTCATAAGATATAAAGCATCTACTATGCTGCCATAGAATAAAGATCCTCGACTTCACCCTTCCTTCGGAAGGTCGATACATAAAAAAAACTGTCATGAACATAACATAACACGCTTACTGTTGTAATAAGCAGGCATGACTCCTTCAAGCTGGTTAACAATTACAATCAGCTTGAAACAACTGCTATTCCATCATTGTGACACACAAAAATAAAACAATTGTTTAGGTAATCTACATGGCCATAACAGGTAGGCAGCATGAAACACATTCACAGCTAAAAGATTAACATAAAAATGTAAGAAAAAGAAAGGACTAAAAATAGGATGCAAGGTGCCTGCGTTTCACAGAACGCAATTAAATACAGACAGAAAGGCTACGTGAGAAACCTGACCTAATTCTACTAGTTAAACTGCTGAAGTGTTTTCTGTAAGCGCCCGTCACCAGCCAGTAACAGACTTCAGCCTGAAACTTCTTCCAATGTCTTATATTGTGCCTTTGGAAAGAATTCACACCCCTTCACTTTTTCCACATTTTGTTGTGTTACAGCCTGAATGTAAAATAGATTACATTTAGATGTTTTTGCCACTGGCCTACACACAATAACCCATAATGTCAAAGTGGAATTATGTTTTTCTAAACGTTTACTAATTCATAAAAAATGAAAAGCTGAAATGTCTTGAGTCAATAAGTATTCAACCCCTTTGTTATGGAAAGTAAAAAGTTCAGGGGTAAAAATTTGCTTAACAAGTCACATAATATGCTCGCTTCAAGACAAGCAACACTGAAGCATGCACGAGAGCACCAGCTGTTCTGGGTGACAGTGTGATAACGCTCTCGGTAGCCGATGTGAACAAAACCATTCACAAAGCCGCTGGGCCAGACGGATTACCAGGAAGGGTACTCAAAGCATGCACGGACCAACTGTCAAGTGTCTTCACTGACATTTTCAACCTCTCCCTGACCGAGTCTGTAATACCTGCATGTTTCAAGCAGACCAACATATTCCCTGTGCCCAAGGAAGCGAAGGTAACCTGCCTAAATGATTACCGCCCCATGGCACTCAGGTCGGTAGCCATGGAGTGCTTTGAAATGCTGGTCATGGTTCACATCAACAGCATCCTCCCAGACACCCTAGACCCACTCCAATTTGCATATCGCCCCAACAGCTCCACAGATGACGCAATCTCAATTGCACTCCACACTACCCTTTCTCACCTGGACAAAAGGAACACCTATGTGAGAATGCTGTTCATTGACTACAGCTCAACACCATAGTGCCCTCAAAGCTCATCACTAAGCTAAAGACCCTGGGACTAAACACCTCCCTCTGCAACTGGATCCTGGAATTCCTGACGGGCCACCCCCAGGTGGTAAGAGGCGGCAACAACTCGTCTGCCACGCTGATCCTTAACACTGGGGCCCCTCAGGGGTGTGTACTTAATCCCCTCCTGTATTCCCTGTTCACCCACGCCTGCGTCGCAAAACACGACTCCAACACCATCATTAAGTTAGCTGACGACACAACAGTGGTAGGCCTGATCACCGACAACGATGAGACAGCCTATAGAGAGGTGGTCAGAGAACTGGCAGTGTGGTGTCAGGACAACAACCTCTCCCTCAATGTGAGCAAGACAAAAGGAGCTGATCGTGGACTACAGGAAAAGGCGGGCCGAACAGGCTCCCATTAACACTGACGGGGCTGCAGTGGAGCGGGTCGAGAGTTTCAAGTTCCTTGGTGTCCACATCACCAACAAACTATCATGGTACAAATATACCAAGACAGTCGTGAATTTGGCACGACAACACCTTTTCAGTCTCCTGAGGGGGAAAGATTTGGCATGGGTCCTCAGATCCTCAAAAAGGTTCTACAGCTGCACTATCGAGAGCATTCTGACCGGCTGCATCAACTTCCTGCCATCCAGGACCTATACAATAGGCGGTGTCAGAGGAAAGCCCATAAAACTGTCAGAGACTCCAGTCACCCAAGTCAGACTGTTCTCTGCTACCGCACAGCAAACGATACCGGAGCACGAAGACTAGGACCAAAGGGCTCCTCAACAGCTTCTACCCCCAAGCCATAAGACTGCTGAACAATTAATAAAATTGCCACCGGACAAATTACATTGACCCCCCCTTTTGTACACTGCTGCTACTCGCTGTTTATCATCTACGCATAGTCACTTCACCCCCACCTACATGAACAAATGACCTAACCTGTGCCCCCGCACACTGACTCCGTACCAGTGCCCCTTGTACATAGCCTCGTTATTGTTATTCTTATTGTGTTACTTTTTATTATGACTTTTTTTATTTTAGTCTATTTGGTAAATATTTTCTTAACTCTTCTTGAACTGCATTGTTGGTTAAGGGCTTGTAAGTAAGCATTTCACGGTAAAGCCTATACCTGTCGTATTCGGCGCATGTGACACATAAAGTTAAATTTGATGAATAAGTTACATGACTCACTCGAGTGCAATAGGGTTTAACATGATTTTTGAATAACTACCTCATCTATGTACCACACACATACAATTCATCTGTAAGGTCCCTCATTTCAGCAGTGAATTTCAACCACAGATTCAACCACAAAGACCAGGGAGGTTTCCAACTGTCTCTCAAAGAAAGGCCCTTATCGGTAGACGAGTAAAAAAAAAAAAAAAAAGCAGACATTGAATATCCCTTTGAGCATGGTGAAGCCATTAGTTACATTTTGGAAGGTGTATCAAAACAAAAGATATAGGCGTCCATCCTAACTAGAAAGGAAGGAAAGCGCTCAGGGATTTCACCATGTGGGCAATGGTCATTTTAAAACAGTTAGTTTAGTGGCTGTGATAGGAGAAAACTGAGGATGGATCAACAACATTGTAGTTACTCCACAATACTAACCTAATTGACAGAGTGAAAAGGAAGCCTGTACAGAATTAAAAAATATTCCAAAACATGCATCCTGTTTGCAACAAGACACTATTTTAATACTGCAAAAATATGGCAAAGCAATTAGCTTTATGTCCTGAATACAAAATGTTATGTTTGGGGCAAATCCAATACAACACATTACTGAGTACCACTCTCCATATTTAAGCATGAGTGGCTGAGTTAAAGTTGACTGAAATCTACTGAAAATCTATGGCAAGACCTGAAAACAGTTGTCTAGCAATGATCAACAATCAATTTGACAGAGCTTGAAGAATTTTGTAAAGAATAAATGGGCAAATGATGCACAATCCAGGTGTGGAAAGCTCTTCGAGACTTACCCAGAAAGACTCACAGGTGTAATCACTGCCAATTGTGCTTCTACAAGTATTGACTTATGTAAATTAGATATTTCTGTATTTCATTTTCAATAAATGTGCAAAAAACTGTCAATAAACATGTTTTTACTTTGTCATTATGGGGTATTGTGTGTAAATGGTGAGAAAAATGTATATTTAATCCATTATAAGGCTGTAACGTAACAAAATGTGGAATAAGTCAAGGGGTCTGAATACTTTGAAGGCACTGTATATGTATACACAATAACCCATAATGACAAAGAAAAAACTGTTTTTTAGAAATGCTTGCAAATGTATAATTTTTTACTATTACATTTACATAAGTATTCAGACTCTACTCCATACTTTGCTGAAGCACCGTTGGCAGCGATTACAGCCTCGAGTCTTCTTGGGAACACGCTACAAGCTTGGCACACCTGTATCTGGGGAGTATCTCCCATTCTTCTCTGCAGATCCTCAACCTCTCAGGTTGGATGGGGAGTGTCACAGCACAGCTATTTTCAGGTCTCTCCAGAGATGTTCGATTGGGTTCAAGTCCGGGCTCTGGCTGGGCCACTCAAGGACATTCAGCTTTTTTTTGGCTCTGACATGCACTGTCAACTGTGGGACCTTATATAGACAGTTGTGTGCCTTTCCAAATCATGTCCAATCAATTGAATTTACCACAGGTGGACTCCAATCAAGATGTAGAAATATTTCAAGGATGATCAATGGAATACAGGATGTACCAGAGCTCAATTTCGAGTTTCATAGCAAAGGGTCTGAATCCTTACGTAAATAAGGTGTCTGTTTTTCATTTTTTATAAATTTGATTGTCTTTTTAAAAAAAAATGTTTTTGCTTTGTCATTATGGGGTATTGTGATGCCATTATGGGGTATTGTGTGTAGATTGATGAGGGGGAATGTTTTATTTAATCAATTTTAGAATAAGGCTGTAATGTAACAAAATGTGGAAAAGGTGAAGGGGTCTGAATACTTTCCGAATGCACTGTATATAATTGATTTTTTTTAAAAACATGGATTCCCGAAGCTGTTCCTTCGTTAAGTGGATTATTTATCACACGCAGGCTGCACACATATAGCCTACAGATAATCTGTCGGGCAGACAGATTGCATGGAGCGGCCCAGGACCGAGTTTGGTCCTTGAAGTTATGGTAGCTGATTTAGAATTTCTACTGCTCCAATATAATTATTCCACGATTTCATTCTTGATACGTTTTTATGAGACATGTAGGCGTTTGTTTCCCACCGTTTCAATTGAAGGGTGTTGTGCTAATCTGTTGTGATTGTTGCAGTAAAACCATGTGTGGTTAATTATGAGCAAGACAACATGGAGGCTTCAACTTGGTTTTCCATATAAAGCGTTCCATTACAAAGGGAAACCGTTTTAAAACATGATACAGTAACCCCTCAATAACATCACAAATGGCCAGACTGACTAGCTCCCACATGGCCAGACTGACTAGCTCCCACATGGCCAGACTGACTAGCTCCCACATGGACAGACATCAATAGCGTGTTTGTGTCGGGAGCATGCTGTCTATTTAGTCAGGCAATTCCCACATTATTTTGACATATTTTAGGAAGTAAAATAACGTGAATCTCAATGCATAATGCCATTGGGTAGGCATATTAAAACATGTATTATTCTTAAAGTTGTAATGCATACTTTTTTGCATACATTTTGGGAGAGTCATTTTTAACTATAGGCCATTACAACAATGAAATGTAAAATATAGGTCCTTGATAATCACAATTAAGTGCTTGAAAAAGTCCTTGCCAATGTCTGTATGAACCCTGTACAGGCTACTTGCTCAGCCAACAAATAAAATCTCAAATCACCTGCTATTGAAATTACGTAGGCATCAATGTCCGGGAACCCTGACAAAACTATGTCAGCAAATAAATAATCTGCCTCCACCCTCCATTCTATTGGCAAAAATACAATCACTGGAGAACAAACTGGACCAGTTCCGTTCGAGACTATCCTATCAACGGGACATCATATTTATTTGAGTCATGGCTGTACAAGGACATGTACAATATACATATAGCTGGTTTTCCTATGCATTGGCAGGACAGAACGGTAAACTCAAGGGGGGAGGTGTGTGTGTGTGTGTCTCTTAACAGCTGGTGCACAATCTGTAATATAAAGTAAATCTCTAGGTTCTGCTCGCCTGAGTTAGAATACCTCATGATAAGCTGTCGGCCATACTATTTACCAAGAGAGTTGTCATCTATATTTTTTTGGAACTATCTATATTCCACCTCAAACCGATCCTGGAACTAAGACTCAACCAGCTCAACCATAAGCCAACAAGAAAATGCTCATCCAGAGGCAGCGCTCCTAGTGGCCAGGGACTTTAATGCAGGGAAACTGAACTCCATCTTACCTCATTTCTATCAGCAAGTCACCTGCGCAACTAGAGGAAACAAAACTCTAAATCACCTTGACTCCACACACAGAAAAGCTTACAAAGTTCTCCTTCGCCCTCCATTTGGCAAATCTGACCATAACTCGATCCTCCGGATTCCTGTTTACAAACAAAAAACTCAGTACCAGTGACGTGCTCAATACTGCAGTGGTCCGATGAAGCAAATGCTAAACTACAGGACTGTTGTTTCGCTAGCACAGACTGGAATATGTTCCAGGATTCAAACTTTGCTGTGTCCGGGGTCATGGAAACGCTGTAGGCACAGTGATTTGAGCTAGCCAATTGTCCAGCGCAGTAGGCACACTCGATTTAGCCACATATCTGTAGGCACATACGCTTTTTCAGACAAATGAAAAAGTTTAAAATGGGAAAATTTTGCTTAGCCGGTGCGCGAGACTCCTGGATCAAATGCACCTACTGCCAACAGCGAGAAATGTATTTTTTTTATTTAATATTTTTAGGAGCGTAAGCCTTTAAAATCGACAAGGAATGCCTTGAATATCGACCAGTCGATCACAATAGACATGCTGGCGACTACTGCACGAGAAGGACTCTGGATGAAAAAAACATTTAGAGTCTACTGTATTTTGTTATGTCAAGCTATCCCTCTTGTATTTACCTGAATGACCCAGATGGGTTGCTTGTCTATTCTTGTGCCTTTAACACCACCATATTACAGTATTGGACAGTGGTTCTGACCAGTGTATGCAGCTCACAAGCCCTTACAGAAGAATAAAGTATGCAGCAGACCCTCACCTCTCAATGCCCAGCTCTTTGTTGCTCATCTGCTGGACCATAACCACCACCTTCTTCTGAAAACCTTGCCGCAGCTTGAAGAAGAACTTCTCTCGGTCCTTGGGAACCGGGCTGATGAGCGGCGGATGGGGGAGAGGAAGACAGACAGATGGATAGACAGTTGTTGGCTTAAAGGTCTGTTAAACTGTGTGTGTACGTATGTGACTGATTTAACCCCATAGCATGCATATGTGTGTGCGCGCTCGCAGTGGCTACATGCTGACCTGTAATTGCCCTTGCTGTCATCCTCTTTGACCTCCAGTGAGACGTTGAAAGTGAAGAGGTCACTGTCGGGGGAGAGGGGCAGGGCCGAGTCCCTCTCGTCAGGGTTTGGCTTGGAGGAGCGCCGGAACGCTGTGGAAAAACTGTACAGGATCCGACTCACCTGGAGTGGAATGAGGAAGAAGGAAGAGAGAGAAAATATAATAGTATGATGAATGGATTTTGCTGTGGGGACAAAGTTTGAATTTAATTAAATGTAATACTACTTTATAGGGTGGCAGGTAGCGTTGGGCCAGTAACCCGAAAGGTTGCTGGATCGAATCCCCGAACTAACAAGGTAAAAAAAATCTGTCGTTCTGCCCCTGAGCAAGGCAGTTAACCCACTGTTACCCCGAAGACATGGATATCGATTAAGGCAGCCTCCCGCACCTCTCTGATTCAGAGGGGTTGGGTTAAATGCGGAAGTTAGAATGGCAATGTGTATTTTAGCTTGTTAGGGCGCCCTCTCCTGGTTTCTTCCCATATAGTGAAGGCAAGTGCACATGGAGTCTATACACATCTACTCTTCATTGCACACAGGTACCAATAATAGTACAATAGAAAATATTTAAAATCGGTTACACGCCGAAAATACATTTGACCAGTCATGCTTATGGGTCTATAGGTTAATTTCCATAATTAAGTGAAACTAAATTGTCAAGTGTGTATTTTCGTCAGTTGTCCTGCATCTTATTTATCACATGCAGACAGCATACAGAGCCTAGTTTGAGGAGTGAAATAGCCTAGCACCTGTCAGTGTGAGAGCAGCTCCTCAAAAAGCTGGTACTGGAGTGAAATACGTGCTTTTATAAGCCCAGTCATTGTGCAACATTATTAGGTGTGCTGTTAGAACAATGTTTTCCCGCCAATTACATTTTGACAAATGTTTGAAAATGACGTTTAATTAGCTGCTTTATTACAGCAGTTGCATGTTCATTAATAGGCTATAGCCTTTTGACTAAGACGATAGGCTTGCCATTGCTGCATGTTTTCAGTCAGCTCTTAATGAAAAATGTCCGTTCCTTGTATGCATGCATAGTATTTTCATTTGGTCACATTTTACTGTTTGGAAAAAATGGTTAATAGTTGGATAGTCGGCAGCAAATTGGACCTAAATATGCATTCCCTAAAAAGAACAGAACCCAGTACAATAGAAGCCAGTACAATAGAACAGTGACTCACAGCTTCCTTGATATGGCAAGAGAAGACGTGGACCTGGAAGTCCTCTGAGCTGCGGTAGCTCTCAGTGAAGGAGAAGCAGTCACTCTCGATGGAGCCCTCCCGACCCCGGGCGCAGAACAGCACCTTGTAAATGGGGAAGGAGGCGATCTCCGTGCCAGACGCCTGGTCCACAATCCTGAGGAAGGAGAGAGGAAAGGGGAGATCAAGAGATAAACAATTGCAACTATTATTGAAGGGGATAGGGGTTCCTTAAGTCGGCCCACTCACCTTACAAACTTATGTTAAATAATGTTTTGTTGACATCTTTTTCCATAGAGTCCAACAGCATGCTCCGTTAATTTCCTCTATTGTAATCTGTCATATTATTTCCCACAAATGCAATGACAAAGGTATTTCATGACACCTTGGTTCTTTATATAATTTCCTTTTTTCTGGTTAGGTGCAGAGAAATATCTATGACTTTACACATTCAAGTTTATTTTCTTATTTCGTGCGGTGATCTTTCTCATTCCCTAAATCCCACGTTTGGCTTGAGGATTGTTATGGCTTTGTTTCTATATATTTGTCAAACTGCTCAAACCAGAGTGTAGGTGCTTATAAATTACACTGCCAATAAAGGGTGTATTCAATCGTTCAACCTTTGATTCGATGCAATATAAATGACGCCCATTTCAGATGTGTAAGAGTTTAGTCTACTTGTTGCATCGTCATACACACAGAAGCAAGTACATGTTGCAACTATATTGAAGGCTTTAGTTTAGGCCTATGTAAATGCAGGAGAAATTCCCCCAGACATGAAATGCACACATAGATAACACACAGCTGTGCATTGGTGCAGTATATTGGTGTGGATGACTGACCTGACACACGTGGGGCACAGACAGAGAAGCCACTCTCTACTTATAGCGACCACATACTCACACAGATACTATAGTCTCTACATGAATGACCTGACGCAGCCCCCGGGTACATTAGGCACATGAGGGTGACGGTATGGGGACTGACCTGACGCAGCCCCGGGTACATTAGGCACATGAGGGTGACGGGGATGGGGACTGACCTGACCCTGCCCCCGGGTACATTTGGCACATGAGGGTGACGGTATGGGGACTGACCTGACGCAGCCCCCTGGTACATTAGGCACATGGAGCGTGACGGGGATGGGGATGGCACTCTCTGCCCGCAGTGTGGTCATGGCTCTCTGGGCCTCGGGCTCACTGCGTGGGGCCTTCACCCATGTACAGCCCAGGTAGGACAGCTTACTGAACTGAACACTGTCCTCCTCCTGGACCGGTGGGCTGCCTGCTGCAGGACACACTGACACCTCTGAGGGGGACAGACAGACAATAGGTCAAAGGTCACTTACTGTTTAGAATGTTAGGGCAGCTCTGTGGAATAAATGGGTTGTCTAATCATCGGTAACTGAAAATGGGATAATATTTACAAAACCACAAACAGTTATTTGAAGCTAATATGATTTAGCCTTTGACGATTATAGCAGTAATTTGAGGCAAAGGTTGATGCTAATGTAGTAAAGAAGACAACCCACACTGCTAGTGTTAACATGTACTAGCCTGCCTAAATTAGTCCCCAGCAACTGGGGAAGAGACTTGTGGAGAGAGGAAGCCAGGGTGATGTCGAACCTGTACTTGCACACTCAGCAACAGGAAGTGAAACTAAGGACAGCACAGTCATGGCCAAAACTGTTTGTGTCACACATACACACTACTTAGAACCAGGTTGGACTGAAGAAGATAATTTGTTGTCAAATTGATCAATGAAAGTCAATGAAGTCAGGGTAACTGTATGGATCGTTACAAAGCATGCTCACCCGTTCTTTTGTGTTTCCTTGGTTTAATTTTAGAGGCAAAAAAAGATTTTGACTTGGTAAAACATCCGAGTGGCTGGTAGATTTATTTTTTTATTTTTTTATCTACCTGCCACAGCAGCTGGTGGTCTAAAAATTGAACTTTATGCCCTGTTTGGGTCAGACAGCCATGTACAATACAGTACCAGTCAGCATACGTTGACCGTTCCTTGTCTACATGATCAGTACATTACACTCTGATACAACTGATTTAATCTACTGCACATAAAGCATGTGAAACTATTCTTCAATCGTGTATATATGCTATAATGTACTTCTACATTGAGGTCACTGGAACAGCCAGCAAAAGCCTTGCATTTTCAGAGAGAACAAGATAGATATGAAAATGTATGGGATTCTGTACAATGACATTTTCATGAGTTAACTTCAACCATCCAATAGGCACATCCTGAACTGATTCATGGCCCTAAGGGATTGTAACAGATGAGAGGTGTAGAGTACCAGCAGGTGTGGAGTACAGCACCAGGCCTTGGGGTCGTGTCTGTGGGTCGGGGGCTGTGGAGTTCAATGGGTCGCGAAACGTCTCGGTTCCCTCCTCTCCTGCTCCTCCACTCCGGTCCTCCATCACTACGTGGTCATCCAACAGCTCCTCCATGGCCCTCTCCAACTGTTCCTTCCCATTGCAGGACATCTGATTAAAGGAAGGGATTGAGAGGTGAAACCCTGTGTGTTGGACTGGCTTTCAGAAGAGGCTCCAACAATGATTTATACTAGAGTAATTGTACAGGAATAACCAATAGAGAAGTGTGTGTGTGTTTAAGTATTTAACAGTGGACATATCACAAATCGACCGCTAGCTGCTACATGCCCCCTAGGCACTAGACAGGAGGAGGGGTGTGGATAGGTATTAGCAACATGGTAAAAGCTCCTCATAGCCCTCTGATAGCAATATGATGAATATTCCACTAGCCTATCCAATCCTTTCTGATCTACAGGAGAGCCAAGGGGTTAGGGGTCAATATTGGCATAGTTGTTCAGCATTGTTAGCATCTACCTTGAGTCTGGGCTTGCCCTCTGAGCCTGAGGGGGATCCTCCGGTAGACGGCTGCACCAGGACAAACTCCTCGCTGGTGACAGTGGCCACTGATTCGGTGGACCCACTCACTTTGCCAAGAGAGGTGTTGTCCATTGTTAGCCAGGAGCCCCAGGGGCCAGCACTCTCTGCCTCCGTCCTCTGCCACACAGCACAGCCTTCTGCTTAGCCCCCTGCTGCTGGAACCCTGGATTAGACAACACATTTCACTACATTTGGGATTGTGACTATAGCCTAGGCTTAGCTTACATTCTCTACAGTGGGATATGGAGTAGGTAGGGACTGTCCATTTGTAATGTATTTTTTCTATTTGCAAAGTCATGTCTGTGGCTACATTTGCCAGTTAACTGAACAGAAAGGCCTTATTTGAAACTGGAGCTGACAGCATAGCCAAGCCTGATATTACACTGAGCCTCAAAGCCCTATGTCATCTGAAATGGAGATCATCGATTCAAAGTCAAATTACGCTTAGGCCCAGCGTTTGCTGAACAGCTCAAAACTCATTGAAGTAAACCAATCAGTTGAACAAAACAGGCATCTGCTCTTCATTGTATTTGTAAGATTTAGAGGATCATATGCTAATTTCAGACCATTTCGTATGATTCCTGTTTGAAGAGTGCATTATTTTCTGCTATTGCGAAAGATGTCATCTAAAAATAGCCTGTGATAGTTGTTTTTCCCTTAATCTCACATCTTGACAAGATCAAATCAAACGTGTCTTGGGTGGCCGAGGTTTCGGCTGAGTGTCAGTAGTGACGGCACAAGAGTCATTGCTTTGATCCGAATAAGACAGAGTGCACTCACTGATTGAGTAAAAAGCAATTTCAAGTCTGTAATAACTTGCTTTAAAGTCATTCCAAAAACCAGGCAGGGGAAAGGCCTATGTAGGGAAATGTTGAACCAAATCCTTGGATTGTAAAATTCTAATATAGCCTAAAGCTTATCAAGACTACAAGCCTTGGTCTCAACGCTGTAGTGATGACCTTAGATGGTTAGAATGAATAGCAGAGCTGTTCTCATAACTGGGCAAACACAAAAGACCTTCTTCCGAAGATAAATGTACGTTGAAATTCAGCAGACACAGCGACCATCAGGAGTTGCTAGTAGCCTGGCAGAGGCGCTACTTGGTTGCTTTAGTGCTAACACAAGTTTGCTAGCCAGTATCCACCTACGCTAACACTTTGATTGTAACATGTGGAGTAGGTGAACCTACATGTAGTGAGGGTCACTGACTCCTATTGGTGAAAAACCACAGCACACACCCAGTTTCCCACTGAGGATACAGGCAGTCATGTGCTCCATCACTCATTCAATTACGTACATTACAATCTGCAGAGGAGGAAAATTATGAAATGTTCCCAGCAAAGGTGTAAAAGTACCCAATTGTCATGCTTGAGTAAAAGTAAAGACACAATAATGGAAAATGGAAAGTAAAAGTCACCCAGTAAAATACTACTACAGTAAGACAAAGTATTTGGTTTTAAATATACTTAAGTTTCAAAATAAAATGTCATTGCTAACAAACTTAAGTAAAAAGCAAAAATCATTCCACCGCATCTGTTACAATCCCTTAGGGCAATGAATCAGTTCAGGATGTGCCTATTGGATGGTTCAAGTTAACTCATGAAAATGTCATTGTACAGAATCACATACATTTTCCTATCTATCTTGTTTAATATAAGGAATTTGAAATGATATATACTTGATACTTAAGTACATTTTAGCAATTCCATTTAATTTTGATACTTAAGTATTTTTAAAACCAAATACATTTAGACTTTTGCTCAAGTAGTATTTTACTGGGTGACTTACTTTAGTCATTTTCTATTAAGGTATCTTTACATTTAGTCAAGTATGACAATTTTCCACCACTGGATGTGGCTGGTGGTTATAGCATTTCTTTCACATGACCCATCAATTTAGACAAGTGTGTCTGGGTAAGTGTGATCTAATATTTATGGAATATTTTAATCTGGACAGTTTGTTTACCTGGAATTTTTCCTTATTGTAGGCTATTACCACTTTTAGTCTTAATCTTTACTACACCACTCACTGTTTAGCACCTGAACTCACATGTGAATCCTTAAAGAGAAGGGTGGGGCTGGCTTAAGAGGGTGTGACCAATGCTGAATAGGTGTAGACAAAGGAGAGCTCTTCCGTAGGTACCAAAACATTCAGAAGGCCCTTTTCTCAAAAATGAGTTTACAAGTTTATCAACTTTCAAAGCAGAACTGCTTTCCCATTGTTCCTCAAAAATGCAGTATATGCAGTCTACTTTTTACCAATGTAAAAAAAACAATTTCAAATGTTGCTACATAAGACTGAATGCAGGTGGTGAGTCACATTTTAGAACTCATTCTCAATAGAAAAATGATTAAAATTCACATTATTCAAATACATTCATGAAGTTCAGTATTCCATTGCACTTGGAATACTACCTATATCATCCATCTAGAAATGTAATAAAGTAGACTCAAACAAACACACACAGTGATGTGTGGGCCATGTACACTGTAGAGGTCGACCGATTATGATTTTTCAACGCCGATACCGATTACTGGAGGACCCCCCCCCCCCAAAAAAAGCCGATACCGATAAAAAAATATTTTTAAAAAAATGTAAACTTTTTTTTTTTATTTTTTTTTTTAAATCGGGCGATTTTTAAAAATGTTATTCTTAATAATGACAATTACAACAATACTGAATCAACACTTATTTTAACTTAATATAATACATAAATACTATCAATTTAGCCTCAAATAAATAATGAAACATGTTCAATTTGGTTTAAATAATGCAAAAACAAAGTGTTGGAGAAGAAAGTAAAACTGCAATATGTGCCATGTAAAAAAGCTAAGGTTTAAGTTCCTTGCTCAGAACATGAGAACATATGAAAGCTGGTGGTTCCTTTTAACATGAGTGTTCAATATTCCAGGTAAGAAGTTTTAGGTTGTAGTTATTATAGGAATTATAGGACTATTTCTCTCTATACAATTTGTATTTCATATACCTTTGACTATTGGATGTTCTTATAGGCACTTTACTATTGCCAGTGTAACAGTATAGCTTCCGTCCCTCTCCTCGCTCCTACCTGGGCCCGAACCAGGAACACATCGACACCAGCCACCCTCGAAGCAGCATTACCCATGTAGAGCAAGGGGAACAACTACTCCAAGTCTCAGAGCGAGTGACGTTTGAAACGCTATTAGCGTGCACCCGCTAACTAGCTAGCCATTTCACATCTGTTACACCAGCCTAATCTTGGGAGTTGATAGGCTTGAAGTCATAAACAGCGCAATGCTTGAAGATTGCGAAGAGCTGCTGGCAAAACGCACGAAAGTGCTGTTTGAATGAATGCTTACGAGCCTGCAGCTGCCTACCATCGCTCAGTCAGACTGCTCTATCAAATCATAGACTTACTTATAACATAACACAGAGAAATACGAGCCTTTGGTCATTAATATGGTCGAAACCGTAAACTATCATTTCGAAAACGAAACGTTTATTATTTCAGTGAAATACGGAACCATTCTGTATCTTATCTAACGGGTGGCATCCCTAAGTGTAAATATTCCTGTTACATTGCACAACCTTCAATGTTATGTCATAATTATGTACAATTCTGGCAAATTAATTACGGCCTTTGTTAGGGATAAATGGACTTCACAGTTCGCAATGAGCCAGGCGGCCCAAACTGCTGTATGTACCCTGACTGCTTGCACGGAACGCTAGAGAAGTGACAACTCCCCTAGTTATAAGAAATTCATGTTAGCAGGTAATATTAACTAAATATGCAGGTTTTGATTTTTAAAGAAAGGCATTGATGTTTATGGTTAGGTACATTGGTGCAACGACAGTGCTTTTTTTTCGCAAATGCGCTTGTTAAATCATCACCCGTTTGTCGAAGTAGGCTGTGATTCGATGAGAAATTATCAGGCACCGCATCGATTATATGCAACGCAGGACACATTAGATAAACTAGTAATATCATCAACCATGTGTAGTTAACTAGTGATTATGTTAAGATTGATAGTTTTTTAGAAGATAAGTTTAATGCTAGCTAGCAACTTACCTTGGCTTCTTGCTGCCCTCGCGTAACAGGTAGTCAGCCTGCTACGCAGGCTCCTCGTGGAGTGCAATGTAAGGCAGGTGGTTAGAGCATTGGACTAGTAACCAGAAGGTTGCAAAAACAAATCCCCGAATCCCCCCTGAACAAGGCAGTTAACCCCCGTTCCGAGGCCGTAATTGAAAATAAGAATGTGTTCTTAATCTGACTTGCCAAGTTAAATAAAAAGCGTTAAAAAAATATAATAATTTTGAAAATCTAAAAAATATTTATAAAAATGAACTTTTTTTTTAATTAAAAAAGATTTTTAAAATTCAAAAATAAAACAAATTTAAAATAAAATAAAAATAACTACAAAATAATATATTTTTTTAATAAAATAATTATTTAATTTTAAAAAACAGCAAATAGGTGGCTAAAAATATTGTTATGAAAACGTGAAAATCGGCCATTCCGATTAATCGGTCGACCTCTAGTACAATGAATTCAGAAAATATTCAGACTGCTTGACTTTTCCGTATTTTGTAATGTTACAGCCTTATTCTAAAATTCATGAAATTATTTTTTTTGCCTCAATCTATTTTAACACATTTGTTAAAACTGCAATGTCACATTTACAAGTATTCAGACCCTTTACTCAGTACTTTGTTGAAGCACCACGAGTCTTCCTGGGTATGACGCTACCAGATGTATGATCAAATTTAAAACCAGATTTTTCCTTAAAAAAAATTTAAATAAATAAATGTAAAAGTATAAACTACAAAAATGTCCATAAGTTATTATTTCCTGTTGGAGCAGGATTATTTTCCTGCTGTAGCAAACTGTCTGGAAGTCTGAGGACAATTCATCATTTTCTTCCACAGTAGGACAAAACTCAAAGACAAGATATGCATCACTGATGACCCAGAAAGCCTCAAGATTTGTGCGTCTCAAAACAAAAACTAAAGAGCACAGTTTCGCCATCCTCCATTGAATGACAGTTTCACAAGTTTCAACTATCATTATACCCCATGTAAAATGTAAGACTCGTGTTAAGGGGTGGTGTTAAGGTCAAGGAGGTGGTGAGGTAGGCTTGGAAGTGTCATCTTCCTGGGGTTTGGGGTCGCGCCTGTGGGGTCTGGGTGGAGACGCTCCCAGCTGGAATCCTGTGGTCTGGTGCTTTAGGGCCCGGGAGGATTAAAAATAGGGTCTCCCCTCCCCACAGGAAAAAAAAAACAGAAGGAAAACCAACCTGGAAAACAATGGCCATCATAAATTGAGGCCCTGTCAGTGGGACCGTGGTCAGAGAGAAGGGGGCTCATCACCATTAGGGTTAGCAGAGGAGATGTCGCAAATCATTCAGGGAGATCATTACAGAGGGTTGCTGGGTACCCATGTGGTAAGGAAAAGGGGGACATTGTGGCGAGAGGTGGAAGTTGGCTACAGAAAACTTTTCCATAAATATCTTTGACCAACATCACGCAGTCTTTTTATTGGGATTTGTTTCAGCGTGTTCTTTAAAATATCCGAGTGGTAGCCATACAAGCGAGTGATCTTCGGGCTGGGGTTCTTTGTTACATCATCATAATCACAGCTCTGACCTAGCTTTGATTCTAAGCTCTTTGAGCAAATTAAAAGTCTTTACCAGCTCTCCAGTTACAGAGCATACATCTTCAAATAAAATCATTGTATTGGTCACGTACAAATATTTTGCAGATGTTATCGCAGGTGCAGCAACATGCTTGTGTTTCTAGCACCAAAAGTGCAGTAATACCTAACAATACAAAATGAATAGAACAATAAAAATACTATATGATGGACAGTATATGAATAGAAAAGGTGCCTTCAGAACGTGCCCTCCTAGATAGGCCTAGTTAAACATTTCCTGTTCTTCCTCTTGTTCGTCCGTGTGCGGTTATCTGAACTAACGCAACTTTTTCACACATATTTACCAACACAATCATCACTGCACAGTAGTGATATGCTATCTAGAGGGTAAAATGTAGCCTACTGGTATGCTACAGGCCTAGGCCAGGTTTCCCAAATACGTGATCGTATCCCAAAGTAATCAAGGATTTAAATAAATCAGTTTGTCAAATACTATCCGTTCGGAATTCTTGCAATCAATTTGCAGTGTACAAATTATTTATAACTATGTCCCCTCTAATTTTTGGTGCACTGAGCTAAATTTTAGCCTTGGGAGCAGAAACTTTAACATTGTGAACATTTTGTGCAACTTCAGGCGCAACTTCCAAAGAAGACTGAGGCTGTACCCTTACAGTTTGACAGTAGCCAGTAGGCTATTGTGGCTATTTGAGCATAATGTAGGCCTACCAACAAAACCAATGGAGCAAATCCCATAACATTTTCATGTGGAAATAGAAATCAAAAGCTATGATATAGTGACCCGTTTAAGGAAACTAGGCGTATGTCGCGGGTCACTACTTCACACGAGAGCTATTTGAACGTATTCTGTGTTTTATATCAAAATTGATTTTTTTGTCAGAAATTTACATTTACATTTAAGTCATTTAGCAGACGCTCTTATCCAGAGCGACTTACAAATTGGTGCATTCACCTATAATATCCAGTAGAACAACCACTTTACAATAGTGCATCTAATCAATGCCTTCTGGAACAGGTGAACTTTCATGTGCCTTAATAACAAACTTGACTGCCATCTGTAAATACAAATAAAATTGTTAAATTACAACGTTTAACCACAGAAAAAAAGCAACATTCCCGCTAGCCATGATTGGCTGAGATAATGAGTGGGCTGGACATGCCGAGAGAGGAGTTTGGATTGGTCTGCCATATAGCACCCTTTGTTTACTTGAGCTAGTCAGTATAACGCTGCATTAAAAAAAATATATATTGCATAGTAAAACTGCATAAGTGTTGCTCTCCACTTTCTGGAGGACTGAGTTTTGAAATCAGTGGAATTAGAGTATGATAGCTAAGGAGATGGAGAAAATACCTCTCCGGATTACATCATCAAACTAAGGGCAACTATGGCATCCGTGATAGGGAGAAGCATCCAACCACGATGTATACAGGTAAAATAGTCTAGCTAGCTACATGTTCAGATATTACACGTTTCTAATTTTGACAAAGTCATTTTCATTTCAAGTTAAAGTGTACTGTTAGCTAACGTTAGCTGGCTGGCTGGCTCGCTAGCTAATGTTACGTGTATGATCTTATTATTCGTATCTCAGATCCATTTGCTTGGCTAGTTATACCCTAATGTTAGCCAGCTAACATTGAACCTGGTTGGTTAACTACCTGCAGATTCATGCAGGGTAGTAACGTCATGAGTTGGGATTATGGTTCATTGTTTACCTAGCTAGAAGTCTTAGCAAAAGACTCCACTATGCAAGTGTCCATTTTAATAGAATTTCACTGCGACAACTGTTAGCCAGTTAGCTTGGGTACTTGACTGCTGTTAGGACAGAACGCTCGGATCAACCCTTAAAGATGGGTGGAGCTAAAACTCGAGGGTGTGAAAGATTCTGAATGGGTGTAGACAAAGAGCTCTCCAGTAGGTACCAAAACATTCATAGGCTATTTTCTCAAAAGTGAGGTTACAAGTTTATCAACTTTCCCCCATTGTTCCTCAAATGCAGTATATGATATATCAATTAGTAGCTCTGTGTCTCTGCTTTAATCCAATGTAAAAAACACTTTCAAATTTTGCTACATAAGAACGAATCAAGGAGGTCGGTCACATATGTGGTGTTCAATGCAGGCCTACATTGCATGAGACTTAAAGTTTTTACATTATGAAGAAGTTGACATGAATTTGTTTTTACTTGGTCCCATTGTGTTACAAACAAATAGGTGACTAAATTGCATTGTATGATGCAAGAAACCACTTTACTAAATAAAATGTATTATTACCATACGAATTCAGCAAAAAAAGAAACATCCTCACTCTCAACTGCGTTTATTTTCAGCAAACTGAACATGTGTAAATATTTGTATGAACATAAGATTCAACAACTGAGACAAACTAAACAAGTTCCACAGACATGTGGAGGGGGGGTCAAAATCAAAAGTAACAGTCAGTATCTGGTGTGGCAACCAGCTGCATTAAGTACTGCAGTGCATCTCCTCCTCATGGACTGCACCAGATTTGCCAGTTCTTGCTGTGAGATGTTACCCCACTCTTCCACCAAGGCACCTGCAAGTTCCCGGACATTTCTGGGGGGGGAAGGCCCTAGCCCTCACCCTCCGATCCAACAGGTCCCAGATGTGCTCAATGGGATTGAGATCCGGGCTCTTCACTGGCCATGGCAGGACACTGACATTCCTGTCTTGCAGGAAATCACGCACAGAACGAGCAGTATGGCTGGTGGCATTGTCATGCTGGAGGGTCATGTCAGGATGAGCCTGCAGGAAGGGTACCACATGAGGGAGGAGGATGTCTTCCCTGTAATGCACAGCGTTGAGATTGCCTGCAATGACAACAAGCTCAGTCCGATGATGCTGTGACACACCGCCCCAGACCATGACGGATCCTCCACCTCCAAATCGTTCCCGCTCCAGAGTACAGGCCTCGGTGTAACACTCATTCCTTCAACAATAAACGCGAATCTGACCTGGTGAGACAAAACCATGACTCGACAGTAAAGAGCACTTTTTGCCAGGCCTGTCTGGTCCAGCGACGGTGGGTTTGTGCCCATAGCTGACGTTGTTGCCGGTGATGTCTGGTGATAGACCTGCCGTACAACAGGCCTACAAGCCCTCAGTCCAGCCTCTCTCAGCCTATTGCGGACATTCTGAGCACTGATGGAGGTATTGTGCGTTCCTGGTGTAACTCGGGCAGTTGTTGTTGCCATCCTGTACCTGTCCCGCAGGTGTGATGTTCGGATGTACCGATCCTGTGCAGGTATTATTACACGTGGTCTGCCACTGCGAGGACGATCAGCTGTCCATTCTGTCTCCCTGTAGAGCTGTCTTAGGCGTCTCACAGTACGGATATTGCAATTTATTGGCCTGGCCACATCCGCAGTCCTCATGCCTCCTTGCTGCATTCCCAAGGCACGTTCACGCAGATGAGCAGGGACCCTGGGCATCTTTCTTTTGCTGTTTTTAAGAGTCATTAGAAAGGCCTCTTTAGTGTCATAAGTTTTTATAACTGTGACCTAATTGCCTACCGTCTAAGTTGTTAGTGTCTTAATGACCGTTCCACAGGTGCATGTTCATTAATTGTTTATGGTTCATTGAACAAGAATGGAAAGCAGTGTTTAAACCCTTTACAATGAAGATCTGTGAAGTTATTTTGATTTTTACAAATTATCTTTCAAAGACAAGGTCCTGAAAAAGGGACATTTCTTTTTTTGCTCGGTTTAGTAGGCTACCCCTCTGCCTATTGACCTATTTACATATTCAAGCCTGTCTCAAAATACAACACTGTCCCTTTAATTAAGACATAAGCTTTTTACCTGACTGGCTTTTCAAAGACAAAAATGAAAATGTAGCTTACACGTTTTGTGCTCTTGTAGGAAGCAGTAAATCCCCTTTGCTGCCCTATGCTCATCTATAACTGGACTAATAACTAGCAAAGAATATCAACAAATTCACACATGCGCAGCTCTGAAATGATCTGAAACGCGCATTCACTTGCGGGTAATTGAAAGTTTGTTGCATTGAAAAGAAGCTGATATAATGTTGATTCGACCACAGAAGAAACGTTGATCAATATATTTCAGGCCACAGTTGAATGCAATTTCGGACCCCTGCCATGGGCTAAATATTGCACAACAAATCTAGAATTTCTCACTGCAGCAAGGGCTATATTTAAGCTAGGGTGTGGTGACGGCAATGAGCACGTCAACAGACCTTACAACACACGACAATACTGATGCAATTTAACTGACCTAACTGGGCGTGTGCAGAAGCTACCTTTTACTGTCTGCCTTACAGGAGAAACTGGCAACTTGTACTGCCCAAATAAGACAAACGCTCTGAACCCGACCCTTAAAACCAGTTATCACATCCTAGGCCAATTACACGCACAACAAACTAGGCTATTCATCAGAAAAAAATAAACAGTCCACCCTGTACTTAATACTACAATAAACTATAGTCTAGCCAAACACAATAGTAAAACCTGCACACATTGAAGCGTCCATCAAAAACGACTGAGCTGACCCGTTGAGGTCACTCAAGGCAAGTCTGAATCATATTAGGTGGGGCAACAACTTCACATTTCCTTGCCTCCTTCCAGTTGATGGGCGAACGGCTGTCTACAGCCAAGGGCTATGACATCATAGGCTAGCTGCTAGGTTACAGCAAATGTTCTGCCTCTGGGAAATAAGTCTCAGTGTGGTAGGGTACACACAGGCCCGTCACTGATGCATGGCTTGACACAGGCTTTGACTAAGTGCGCATCCTCTAGTCCAGTGTTTCCCCAAATCCGGTCCTCCAGTACATGTTGTGGCCGGACAAACTCACCTGATTCAACTCAATGATTAGTTGACTAATAGAATCAGGTGTGCTTGTCCGAGGCCACAACATGTACCATTGGGGGTTCTGGAGGACTGGAGTTGGGAAACACTGCTCTAATCTAGCACACATTGGTTTCTCAGTTTCTCACCACAGAATGAAAGACAAAGGGTAGAAAAACATTTGGGCCCTGCATGTAGCTTTCTTCTCTAAGCAATTCTGAAAGTATTGTTCTTCCAATGAATACCGAACACTACTTCTACTAGGCTAGAAGCCCATGTAATCGTTTGTTTATTTAACTAGGCAAGTCAGTTAAGAACAAATTCTTATTTAACAATAAATGACAGCCTACCCTGGTCAAACCCTCCCCTAACCTGGATGACACTGGGCCATTTGTGCACCGCCAGATCATGGCCAGTTGTGATACAGCCCGGGATCAAACCAGGGTCTGTAGTGACACCTCTAGCGCTGAGATGCAGTGCCTTAGACAATTGCGCCACTCATAAACAGCATAATACTAGGGTGCCATATTTTGCTTAAGTTTTAGGCAAGGTTACATCATGTTGAGACGCCCCAACTAATTAGTCTGTTCAGCTGGTTTGCACAACAGTGTTCAGTCTGTCTGTTCGTGACTCCATACCATATACAGTATTCCTTTACCCAAGTTAGGTTATTCAAGACAAAACTTTGAGTTGTATGTCTGTATGTCTCTCTCAATGTGTATGTGTGTCACACACACACACACACACACACACACACACACACACCAAATGTGGACTTAAAATGCAAATAGGGCTGGGCGATATATCACCACATTTTTCACAGTACTTGATGTTTTTGTATAAAACAGTTGTAAATTTGCTTTATAAGTAGTGCATGACCTCAGGGTGGCAACACATACATTCTAATTGATTTCAATGGGTCTTTCTCCAATCCAATTTCCACTAAAAAATAATTCAGCATTTTCATCCATTTCCTGCACTCATCGCAACAAGGTTGTCAAACATTTATTTGCATCTGACCATGTAGACAGAGTCAACGGCAAATGCTTGTGACTGATCAATCAACAACTGCTCTCCTTGAGTGACAGCGGGTGAGGGAAGCGGAACGAACGCAAGAAGGGGGAGAGAGACGACTCAAATAGCAAAACAGAGTAAACATATATATATATTTTTTTACGGACGTTACATGCAGAGGAGTGGCGTATCACATTTAACAAACATTGAAATATTGGTGTAGAAGCCTAGAAGGTAATGTAAAACCCAAACCAGCCTGTGCATTAATACTAGTAAAAAAGTCAAATATGCCGCCCAGTCCCAAATGCAAACATCAGGTGCTTTATTAGGGAAAGGGGAGACCTAGTCTGTTTCACAACTGAATGCGTTCAACCCGAAACGAGTCTTCCACATTTAACCCAACCGCTCTGAATCAGTGTGGATCCATTACGCCTCGATCACACTGTCGTTGCGTTTTGGTACACCAGAAGTACATTCATTTCCAATGGAACGCTGCGTTTACCTCGCAGCATTGCGTTGCAGAGGCAGTTGCAGTGCGTTCTGTATGGTGCATAAGTTGGCTTTATCTAACGTATGCATACAACTGTATCCGTAGATGTCTTGACAGAAATGGTAGCAGAAAGTGAATGTTATACTTTTGTTGCACACATATCCAGATGATGCTGCGTACCATTTTGCACAATGACTACCGGTGTGATCACAGTGTTCACTACAGTAAACAACTCCACTACACTATCTGTTCCTCTGGTAAAAGGTCATTGTAAAACTTCACCAGCTTGTGAAATAAGGTTGTTTGCACTACCCGAGTCAGGGTGCTGAGGTAAGTTGGGTTTCTCAACTACACGATATGTACATCTCTATGGATTTGGGTTGCTAGTACCGTGGGATGAGCGTACCTCCGACTACATCAAGTCGCTGTCAGTCGATACGAGGAAACAGTCGTTGGTTTTATTTGACTAAAGTTTTATTTAAAAGTAAGGATTTCAGCAAACAAAGAAAGGCACGCAGCTAGAGGACAAACATAGGTACACAGCCAGGGTTTAAGAACTTACATTTTTACAAGTATCAACTGACAGCGACTCAATATAGTCAGAGGTTCAGTCCGCCCACAGTCGCATCTGTTCAACTCCATTGACATTGTGTTCTCAAATGTCAACTTAAAATTACATTCCTAAACTACAGACCTTTTTTTGCAGGTTATAGTGCATTTAGACAATCGAGCCAGATACCATCAATGTATAGAAATGGATCCTGCAAGTGAATTCTATTAAAACTAATTATAGATAGGTGCGGCCACAATCCAAACTTTTTAGCATACAAGCTTTCAACATTCGGTGTCCAGTTTGTTCATTTCACACTATCCCTAATAGTCCAGGATCAATTTCACACTAACTTATGATATGAGCCGATACTATCAGACCTCGAATCACTGATATAGTAACTGCAAGCCTCACCAGTGTCACATGAATGGATAATAAGGTCCAACTGATGTGAAGTAGCTGAAAAGCAAGTTACTGGTTAGCTAGCTAGTTAAGTTAATCAATCAATCAATGGTTCTGTGCTGGTCAGGTTCTGCTCTTTCTCCACCTCTACAATCCCCTCACAAACAGTGTTTACATAAACTATGTAACTAACGTTAGCTGCACAAGCTAACTACTGTTACAACATACGAAATGTATTCTTTGTCGTTAATAGTTAACTAGTTAGTTATAGCAGCTGAGTTTACTCAACGGATCTAAAATAGAGCTATCTAGTTAAGTTACGAAAAAAGGTAACGTACTCTACCAACTACAAAGGAAGGAAAATAACGTTAATTAGCTAGCGAGCCTCTCAAAGCTGGCAGGTACTTCATAGTAGAGAAGAATGTGACAAAATGGTAAGCTAACGTAGCAAGCTAGCGAGCGAGGTTAACGTCAAAATGATGTATTTGGCCGAAAATTACAATTATTTAACACCGTTAAACTATCATAAACGGGACTGTAAAACCAGAAATGTCACAGCACACATACTGGGCAACAGGAAGTGCCTAAAAGGCCATCTGTGCTAGCCATGCTAGTGTGGCTAACACTAGCTAACCTGTTAGCTATGAATCAAAACAGTTCACCCACACCAGAGAGAAAGTGGTGCAAGTTCACGCAACAACAAAAAAATGTCAGAACAAAGTCGCATAATAACCTAAAAATGTAAGAAATAATATCAAATTGTCCTTTTCGTCACACGCAATTGTCGAAGCTGAATGTCTTCAGAAGGTAAATAGCTAACAACTTACTTGTTTAGAGTAAACACCTCCGGATAAATAGCAAACGTTAACTGTCAAGTTGCAGCAGCTCCTCCGCGAGCCCCACTGCTCCGTGCGCGTTCACGGCGCAGTCACCCTGGTTCAATCAGAGAGGAAGAGGTAAAGAGAGAGGTCCAACTCGACGAAATAGATGTCTCTCTCCAGCAGGTGGCGATTTATCACCCACCAAGCAAGTCTATTTTCTATGGAGGTCAATGAGAGTGTCGAATTTGGTCCCGAAGAAGTTGCATGGCTTATTTCCTACGTGAGGTTTATTTGTTTGAATAGAAGTCCCGTATGCTTAGGTTGTTACGATTTTTTTGACATATTCTTTTCATATATATTTGTTTATTTTAACATTTCAAATTACAATACGATACAAACATAAGACATCACTATATGTACTTTTTTTCTGAAGAAACATAAAATAGCATTATAAGTATATTACTGTTATAAGTAGGACACCTGACATCCCCGTAGAACACGTGACATTCCTTAACTTTGAGGGGATAAACTTTGTATCGGAGTTGTCTTGAGATTCGCTGTATTATTATGTAATGAGGCTAGTAGCATAGCATCTACCCATTGAATACAGACGGTTTTGACGTCAACAACCCTTATCGAATATTCAAAAAAGTAAAACAATTATTCGATGAATCCACCAATGTAAAAAATTATTGGACGTATCCACCAATACAAAGAAATGATTGGCGGGAGCTAGACAGCCGGCTGTGCCGCTTTGTGGGCAATTACAAGGGCGGAGAGACAAGTATCTTGTCAGTATATCCATAATCTTTGGCTTAATTCAATGTTGTAAACCCTGGATTGATGATGCTATGTACTGGACATTGAAAGGTTTTGTAGCGACGTCGGCCAATTCTACAGTATTTCAATTAAATATTTAAAGGACAAAATTGCATGTATTTAAGTATTGTGTTGCTGTAGTGGGGACAGTAACATTCGTAATCTCAATTTTTCTTGTTTTATTTGTATATTTAGCTCACATAATATAATTGAAAAGTATAAATTAAGGTGTCTGTAATAGAATAAACGTGGCAATATCAAATGTAGACATTCATAAATTCATTTCTCTAGCTTCCAAAATATGTTTTATAACGGTGGGGGAGTGCCAACATGGAGGCACGGTGACTTCGAAACAACGCCCCCTATTTGTCATGTCTAATGTATATTTAAATCAATGCTGTTACATCCACTAAATTGGAAGTTGCCTATGGGCTTGTTTTCAGCTACTTTGAGCTGTGTGTGTGTGTGTGTGTGTGTGTGTGTGTGTGTGTGTGTGTGTGTGTGTGTACAATATAGACAACAAATATATTTCAAGCAGTTATAAATCTTTAATTGTCAAAAGGTAACAATGTGAAATATTTTTTGTTTGTTTGTTTCTCTTTTAATATTTCACCCTTTTGTTTTAGCATAGTATTTAAAAAAAAATCTGTTAGTTCTTCTATGAATAACCTAAACCAACAGGAATTAAATATGAAAATGTATCCTTATGGGGCATGTAATTTGGTAGATATTCTCAATTGAAATGTTTTGTCTTTGTTTGGATTTAAATTGACAGATTTCTAGAAGCTTTTGAACAGACACACTTTTCACTCCTTTTAAAAACAACGCCCTAACACACAACTGCTTTTTCATGGACAATCATTTTATAACAGCTTCCTGCTTCAATCTACATCTTACAGCAATTTTTCCAATATATGCATTCCTTTATTTAATGTTGGACAAAAATACAAGTACAAGACTTGCACTGGTGCAAAAAACTATAACATCTAATAAAAAGTGTAAGGACTTAATAGACAAATGTATGTTTATGTTGGTATCGTTGTATCCATATGAGCATTGCTGTTGTCACAGGTATGATAGGGTATAGGGCTTTTCAGCTCTATACAGAAGTAGCTGATGGGGGTGCTTTTAGAAACCTATAGTAAAATTAGTATCACCCCTATCATACATGTCTGTCATTTTTTGCTGTTTCACACTAAAACATAAAAATAAACCAGGGCAAAATAATATCATACATGGCAAGCATTGTTGTCTAATAATTGGTTAAAAATGAGTGCCATACCACAAGGTTAATAATTATGTATTTTGTTACCAATTACATAAATATTGTATTCAAGTTCTTCATAAGTTGAAATAAACACTCAAATGTGTAAATACATGGATGTGTACAGTTCACAGAATCAACAGTTAGATGATCAGAAGAGTGCGGACACCAAATGGCACAAACTACATCTAAATCATACCAGACTTACACGTCCCAATTCAAAATGCATCATGACCGAATCCAAAAAGTCATCAGCCAGTTAATCAAAGAGACAAACAAATAGAAATGCTTTCAATGCATTTGGGTAATATATACATTTCCAACGTTTTGCATCATTGTCAATAAAGAGAAATACAATTTGAACTGTACTGTAGCTTCAGTGTTCTGCACAAAGAATGGTAGTCCACTCAATGACACAGGTGCAAAGACAGACAAATCATTGCTAACTGCAATACTGCATCACCCACTTACAAAATGCCCCTGTCCTGACTTGAAAACTATCTTTAAACTGTAATATTCTAGTTTTTATATTATGTGATCAAATTCCATTGTCTCAAAAGTAGCCATGGTAGGCTACATACCTCTTTCAATAACAGAAAACAATAGACAACAGTCTTTCAATAGTTCCAGTTACATATGACAAACATTTGGAGGGAAAAAAAACATACAAGGTGGACAACTGCATTGTTAAACTTTTCTCTCCAACCAATTCGGGTTTTGCGTGCATAGAACTTGCATAGAGAAAGCTCTGAAGGAGTTAGGGTCTCTTTGCTACGTTCATTTTCTTCTGATTACCTTCACTTGAAAATGCCATTTGCTTTTATTTGTAGTTCAGAATCAAACAGAATCTCTTTTGGCAGATACAGGGAAATGACAAGAGTAGGTCCAGGTAAAACCACGATATAGATAGCCCTCGAACAGTGAAGATTAGAATCCCACACACTACCTCGCCAGGTCTTGGTCTATTGAACACTAAGGGATGCTCCCTGCCGCTGTATTACAGGAGTCTAGTTTTTAATTAAACAGCAACAAACATGATAGCTACCTCTGTTTTAAAAACAATACTGTTTGAGTGTACTCAAATCCAGCTGGAAGCTAGCTGACACAGTGTAGGGAGAAAGAACAAGGAAGTGCATGACCAGGTCAAAAAGTCAACGCTCCGGATTGTCTCTCAATGCTCCTTTTTCATCCTCTTCTTTTTAGTTGTCAGCAGAGAGACACAGTGGCTACCAGAGACTACCCTCATAAAAACATAGTCATTTACCAGTCTCTTTTATCCAAAGCAATAATGAACAAATATTCTGTGTACAGTGCGTGGCCTATGCAGGGATTGAGCTCACAACCCTGCAGTAGAAAACACCACGCTCCAACCAACTGAGCCAACAGGACATCGGAAGTGGGTCACACGTCTGTACTTATAGCACGAGTGTTGGTGTAGAAGTCCGGTGCTGGGTTGCTGCGATGCTGGCTGGTACTCAGCAGGGAGCCATGCAGGGAGGGCAGGGCGAGAGCCAGCGCTGGGTTCTCATAGTGCGTGGGCATGTAGGTGATGCGCTCGCCGCCGTTGTGCATCTCATCGGTGGTTCGGATATAGAAGGGTGATTCGTAGGGCGAACAGGTGGGGCAGTAGTTACGGGGGGGGCCCGTGGCGTGGGAGGCAGGGAGTTCCGGGGAGAGGGAGAGGGGAGTGACGGCCGTCCCGTCCACCCCGGGAGCACTGCATGCGTTGCAGGCAAAGTGGGGCTGCGTGACGGAGCTGGTGTCCCCTTCTGACCCATTCTTCTTACAGCAGTAATACTGAAAGGCAGAGGGGGAGAGGGAGGGAGACGGCGAGAGGGATGTTGGGACAGTAAATAAGTGAACAGAGACTGTAGTAATTCTGAGGCTTAATATCTCTCTCTCACACACACACCTACCTGGAGTCTACAGTAACAGAGCACTGCTATGATACACAAGAGTATCACCGTGGCGAGAATTCCTCCGGTTATGACAACAGTTCCAGCTGTCATCCGACCAGCTCTCCATCAAACTCTGAAAGCACAGGAAGTGGCATAATCATCACAGATGGCCACTGGACCAACAGAAATCTGTGTCATGTTCAGTAGGACACAATGTAGCAAAATGTTTTGTAACGAAAAACGAGAATGTGGGTTTTAATGGTACATGTTCAGATAGTACCTTCCCATTTCATTCAGAACATGACCCAGACGATCCAGACGAACTGAATACCATAAAACATGAATATATTGTTCTATGGCAGTGTTTCTCTATCCTGGTCCTGGGGGGCGCATTTTTGTTTTTGCCCTAGCACACTTCATTCAACTAATCATCTCCTCATCAAGCCTTTGATTTGAATCAGGTGTGTGAGTGCTAGGGCAAAAACAAATTTGGGTCCCCAGGACCAGAATTGAAAAACCCTGTTCTAGGGAAGAAAGTGAAACTCACGTTCAGCAAAGTGTGCAATAAAACCTGTAAGAGAGAAGATCATGGGCAGTATAATGATCTCAGACAATGTCAATGATTAGTATACTGCAATATGCCTGCTCTTAAATTGTAATGTACAGTAGCCTTCTGTAACAGTGGAGCTGTCCTCCTCTCTTACTACTATTTCATTTTATTACTTGTTCGGTTTTTATTGGGCCAGGACATTTGTATTCTCAATGGCATCTCATTTGATAAGAGAATGAGGGGGGGGGGGGGGGCTAAGACTCGATGACAGATCGGCCCCTGTGTTCTGTACTCACATCAGAAGATTGTTTTGAGGGTAGGAGAGGAAACCCCAGGGCAGGAGAGGAAACCCCAGGGCAGGAGAGGAAACCCCAGGGCAGGAGAGGAAACCCCAGGGTGGAAGAGGAAATCCCAGGGCGGAAGAGGAAACCCCAGGGCAGGAGAGGTAACCCCAGGGCAGGAGAGGAAACCCCAGGGCGGAAGAGGAAACCCCAGGGCAGGAGAAGAAAACCCAGGGCAGGAGAGGAAACCCCAGGGCAGGAGAGGAAACCCCAGGGCAGGAGAGGAAACCCCAGGGTGGAAGAGGAAATCCCAGGGCGGAAGAGGAAACCCCAGGGCAGGAGAGGTAACCCCAGGGCAGGAGAGGAAACACCAGGGCGGAAGAGGAAACCCCAGGGCAGGAGAGGAAACCCCAGGGCGGGAGAAGAACCCCAGGGCGGGAGAGGAAACCCCAGGGCGGGAGAGGAAACCCCAGGGCGGGAGAGGAAACCCCAGGGCGGGAGAGGAAACCCCAGGGCAGGAGAGGAAACCCCAGGGTGGGAGGAGATGATGATGGACAGATGGACAGATACACAGTGTCGTCGTCTCGAGACCAAACCAAACTAAGCCCTGTTTAACACAGCAAGAAATAAAGAATCCAATATCATTTCATATCATCAATCAATCAATCAAATTTATTTATAAAGAAACCCAGCCTAAAACCCCAAACAGCAAGCAATGTAGATGTAGAAGTACTATGTCTAGGAAAAGATGTAGAAGTACTATTGCTAGGAAATGATGTAGAAGCACTATGGCTAGGAAAAACTATCTTTCATATATCATCTAATAATATAATCATATATTTTTTATTTAAATCTCCATGTTACTGTTTCCTGGCTACACTTCCTTATAAGTTATCTTGAAGAAAATTTTAAAAGAAAAAAGAAATATTAGTTATCTTGAAGTACAAATCCTTGCCACAAGATGGGGCTGCAAATTTACAAACTGGTCAGAGAGGAAAAAAGACATCAGTGTGCTGGTCATGTCTGGAAAACAAAAACAATAGTTCACATCCAGGATGACGTTGTACAGACGTCACTACACTCTTTGAAAGTGCAAGTGCATGCACGTGTACCCTGAAGATGATTCAGACCAAGTACATTGCTCTACTGTATGTTCCTTAGATGTATCCAGACTGGAATTATCTGGACAAATTCAGCCAATTACCATTCAAATGAGCTCTCACTGTAGCTGTGCCATATGCTGTCATTATTCATCCACCACTATACTGTAACCTGGGCTACATCAAGTCAAGTCCAAACAATACATTCTATTTATATCACAATATGGTGGTGAACAAGAACCTCTTCATCAAATAGTTATTAGTTATTAAGGGATTTATTAAGGGAGTTATTCATATATTTTACTGCAGTGGGCTAAATCAGGGTCAAACAGGGTGTTTCTTGGTAGTCTTAAACAAATCTACAAATCTACTCTCTCTCTTTCACACACACACACACACACACACACACACACACACACACACACACAGACACACACACACACACACACACACACACACACACACACACACACACACACACACACACACACACACACACACACACACACACACACACACACACACACACACACACAGACACAGACACACACACACACAGAGAGAGAAACACACCAAGGTAGACTTTCAGACATCAGGTCAACGTCTCAGAAGCCATGCAGTGTGTATTATAGCAGTGGTTTACAGCGTGGGACCTTCCTTGATCAGATTTTTTTTATTTTTTTTTTATTTTATTTGCAATCGTTTATACCGATCTAAAACAACGTGTAGGCTAGAAACAAGCTGTAAAATGCCAGAATATCTTTGGTTTGTCTCTACGACATTCAGAAGCTGACCTATGACCTTTTAAAGTAGAGGAGGCAAATAAATTGTATAAGTTGTATAATGTGTGACCCTGTCGCTATCAACTGATCTTATCACTTTCTGTAAAATAGAAAATGTATAAATAAATTGAGGTTTCATTTCAGTGGCGACTTGTCATTGAGCCCCACCTGTTTAGCTAACATGTCTGTTTTGCATGTTACTTTGGCATTAATACATGTCACATATCAATTTGCAAACAATGTAAAAAAAAAATTAGAATAATAATAAAGCCGCATACAAACATGGTCTCTTTTTTGCTTTCTTGGGTTAGGCAGCTCCAAATTGCAGGTGTTTCAGCCTAGTTCAATGCTTTCTG
This sequence comes from Salmo trutta, assembly GCF_901001165.1. NCBI lineage: Eukaryota > Metazoa > Chordata > Actinopteri > Salmoniformes > Salmonidae > Salmo > Salmo trutta. The sequence goes on along the minus strand of NC_042973.1, from coordinate 12,498,071 downwards.
TTTTGGTGGGGCAGCCAGCGGAAAATACGGAGCGTAGGGGTTGGTAATGTTCTCTAGTAATGTTCTCTAGTTGCGCCGTGATTGGCTCAGTGTTCTGTCACTCATGGGGACACTACGTCACTGCAAAATCTATGGGGAGAGCTCGAAAATTCAAGCCCCTTGGGTGCTGCCATAGAGTTACATTGGAAGTACCCATCAAGAAGGCTCAAGGTCATTGGCCACAGATAAAATTATGTCAAATCACGTTATATGTACAGTAGCTTTGATTGGACTGATCAACATCCTACTTCCAAAATCTTAGCTAGCAGTCATCATCATGAATCAAATAGACAATCTACTGGCAAATCCTTTTAAATCCTTGTCATATGAAGAGAAATAATGAAGAGAAATTATAGATAAAATGTATCGGTGCTCAACAGACATTGGACATAAACATTACACAACAAGTTGGAAATCGCAAATTCAACAATGAGTGGAAGGAATCAGTGGCTAAGTGCCATGGTTTGGAAGGAATCAGTGGCTAAGTGCAAACATTGCAAAGCAATCCCTAGCCTGCTATTCAGTGGAGTAGATGTGTGTTACCAAGTGTGGGTTTAAGGGTCTCTTTTCCAAGCTTAAAAGGATAAATACTCAACATTGGCCATGCTGTCAATCAATCCACCATGACTTCTGTCGCTTTCAAAACAACTGGAAACTCGGAACTGGGAAATCTCAGACTTCAGTGAGTTCAAGACAACTGGGAACTATGAAAAAAAAATACGTTTTGAATGGTCATCCAACTCGGAATTCCAAGTCGGGAACTCAGGCCTCTTTCTAGAGCTCCGACAGTGAAGATCACCAACGTCATGATTTGACCTTGTTTTTTTTCCAAGTTCCTAGTTGTCTTGAAAGCACCATAAATCCAGAGAATGCCAGACTTTGATGACAAAGTTTGATGACAAAACTTTCCCACGAAGGACCGCTGCGCCACCTTCCTGTTCAAGTGAACACAGCACAACAAGGTGAGTCCAAGAATGTCTTGTATGCTGCTGCATGAATTATGTAATATGACAGGGAGATATGTATACTGTAGCTAAGAAAGTAATACTAAGTGTATGTTGTGTAGTAAGCTGTTAGTAGCCCATGTGCCTCACCCTAGTAATTTGGTCCCTTTTCCCCTCATAACTTAAACTATTGTTCTGACTTGGTGGTGCACATGTAGCCTATAGCCTGTTTTAGAGAAATGTCATCATCGAATATTGTAAGAGCTTTCCATGTCCGCTTATATGAACCCTTTATTTATCCTACAGTTCTGACTTGGTGTACAGGGAGAATACTGTAAGAACGGCCCATGTTCTGTCGCTGTACATTTCAAAAGTGCTGAACAAATAGTTATATCGACTACGTCCGTCCTAGCTCGCTCATTGTCTTAACCTAAATTACGTATTGCCTCTTATCCGCTCGTGGTCCCCTAATGCCATAGTTTGAACATCTCAATTGTCAGTAGAAACCACATTTGTTTAAGCAAGTCACCCATATCAGCTATGTTTTTTTAAAAGGCAGTAAATTAGGCTGAATGAACTGTTTCGCTGCCAGACAAGGCTACGCTGGTAGCCAGCTGTAACAGTGGTAAGGTGTTGGGACAGCGTTGTCTAGGCTCTAACAGTTTGTGGGCACCGTTTGTCACCGTTATAGTCCAATTAATGTATTGTTTAGTGTTGTGTTGTGTAGTGGCTTTGCTAGCATGCATCAACCTTTTTTTTTGAGTTTGCCCTACCAAGATTTACAAGCTAAATTTGCCACTGGTTAATATACATTATCGTAATAAAACATATTTGGTAGCGGAATAACACTACTTAGAATTGCAAAAAATGAGCTTCAAAACAAACATTTGTAGGTCCCTCAAATGAAACAAAATCAAGCTGGTGTTGTATTTAATAATCTCAATAAGCAATTATAATTGTAAAATAAATCTAAAGTGAAAAAAGGGTCCCTGGGGATAAAAGGTTGGGAACCCCTGTACTACAGAATCATGGACTGTCTTAGAATACTAAAACAAATAGATGGTCTTTAAAAGTGATTTAGTGGTCAGTCTCTCTGCTATCAGTGGTGTGTTTCACAGCACTGACTTTTAATCAGAGGGATAAGGAGCTGAGATATGCCTAGGAATCAAGGGATCAACCTATCCAGGTGATGTCAGATTGAACTCTTCGGTCATACTGACAGACAGACAGGCAGATGCCAACTATAGTGTATAGTTAGGTATAGGCTAAAATACTGTGCATAGAAACATGTGTACACACCATCTTGGCTGTCCATTGTTGACACACACACATTCACACACCATAGCCGTATATAGACTGTCCGCCACATGGGCTAACATAGATCACACTGCAAACTGGCACACACTCTGACTGACACACTGCAAGTTGACACACACTCTGACTGACACTGCAAGCTGACACACACTCAAAACCAAGTGCTCAGCCAGGCATGCAGACACATAGTCAGTCAAAGACCAAGACACACAGACACACAAAAACAATTTAACTAAACCAAATTTTATTTGTCACATGCTTTGTAGACAACAGGTGTAGACTAACAGTGAAATGCTTATTTACAGGTCCTTTACCAACAAATAGAAATAGTGACATGAGGAGTAAATACACAGTGGAGTAAATACACAGTGGAATAAATACACAGTGGAATAAATACACAGTGGAATAAATACACAGTGGAATACATACACAGTGGAATAAATACACAGTGGAGTAAATACACAGTGGAGTAAATACACAGTGGAGTAAATACACAGTGGAGTAAATACACAGTGGAGTAAATACACAGTGGAATAAATACACAGTGGAATAAATACACAGTGGAGTAAATACACAGTGGAGTAAATACACACTGACTAACGAATAACAATAACAAGTAAAAAATAACATGGCGATACAGTGTTCAGACTCTTTACTCAGTACTTTGTTGAAGCACCTTTGCCAGCGATGACAGCATTGAGTCTTCTTGGGTATGATGCTCCAAGCTTGGCACACCTGTATTTGGGGAGTTTCTCCCATTCTTCTTTGCAGATCCTCTCAAGCTCTGTCAGCTTGGATGGGGAGCGTTGCTGCACAGCAATTTTCAGGTCTCTCCAGAGATGTTCGATCAGGTTCAAGTCCAAGCTCTGGCTGGGCCACTTAAGGACATTCAGAGACTTGTCCCAAAGCCACTCCTGTGTTGTCTTGGCTGTGTGCTTAGGGTTGTTGTCCTGTTGGAAGGTGAACCTTCACCCCAGTCTGAGGTCCTGAGCGGTCTGGAGCAGATTTTCACCAAATATCTCTCTGTAATTTGCTCCGTTCATCTTTGCCTCGATCCTGAATAGTCTTCCAGTCCCTGCTGCTGAAAAACATCCCCACAGCATAATGCTGCCACCACTATGCTTAACCGTAGGCATGGTGATAGGTTTCCTCCAGACGTGACGGTTGGCATTCAGGCCAAAGAGTTATATCTTGGATTGATCAGACCAGAGATTCTTGTTTCTCATGGTCTAAGAGTCTTTAGTTGCCTTTTGGCAAACTCCAAGCGGGCTGTCATATGCCTTTTACTGAGGAGTGGCTTCCTACCATAAAGGCTTGATTGGTAGAGTGCTGCAGAGGTTGTTGTCTTTCTGGAAGGTTCTCCCATCTCCACAGAGGAACTCTGGAGCTCTGTCAGAGTGACCATCGGGTTCTTGGTCACCTCCCTGACCAAGACCTTTCTTCTACTATTGTTCAGCTATAGGAAGAGTCTTGGTGGTTCCAAACTTCTTCCATTTAAGAATGATGGTGTCATAAGCGTCGTAATGATCGGACCAAACTGCAGCGGGTATGTGAAACATCTTCTTGATTTATTAAAGAAATGAACACTGAAAACTAACATAGAAATAGACAAACTAGAAAACCCACATAGAAATAGAAAACATAAAACATAAACCAAAAACCCCGAAACACACTAAACAAACACACCCCTGCCACGTCCTGACCAAACTACAATAACAAATAACCCCTTTTACTGGACAGGACGTGACAGATGGAGGGCACTGTGTTCTTGGGGACCTTCAATGCAGCAAACTTTTTTTTTGTACCCTTCCCCAGATCTGTGTCACGTCCTGACCAGTAAAGAGGTTATTTGTTATTGTAGTTTGGTCAGGACGTGGCAGGGGGTGTTTGTTTAATGTGTTTCAGTGTTTGTTGGGCAATGTTCTATGTTAGTCTATTTCTATGTATGTGTCTAGTTTATCTATTTCTATGCTTAGTTTATTGGTTTGACCTTCAATTGGAGGCAGCTGTTTCTCGTTGCCTCTAATTGAAGGTCCTATTTAGTAGGGGTGTTTTTTCATGGGTTTTTGTGGGTAGTTGTTCCATCTGTGTGTAGCTGTGTGCCTCACAGGACTGTTTCTCGTCGTAGTTTTTTTTTGTTCAAGTGTTTTGTTTCGTTTTCTTTTATAAATCAGAAGATGAGCATACACATTCCCGCTGCGTCTTGGTCCCATCTTTATGACGTGACAATCTGTGCCTCGACACAATCCTATCTCAGAGCTCTACCGATAATTCCTTTGACCTCATGGCTTGGTTTTAGCTCAGGTGTGTGCCTTTCCAAATCATGTCAAATCAATTGCATTTACCACAGGTGGACTCCAATCAAGTTGTAGAAACATCTCAAGAATGATCAATGGAAACAGGATGCACCTGACCTCAATTTTGAGTCTCATAGCAAAGGGTCTGAATACTTATGTAAATAATTGCTTTGTCATTATGGGGTATTGTATGTAGATTGCTGGGAAAAAAATGTTTAATACATTTTAGAATAAGGCTGTAACGTAACAAAATGTGGAAAAAATCAAGGGGTCTGAATACTTTCCGAAGGCACTGTATTCAGGGAGTACCAGTACCGACTCGATGTGCGGGGTAATTTAGGTAGCTATATACATATAGGTAGTGGTAAAGTGACCAGACAACAGGACAGATAATAGACTGCAGCAGCAGCATATGTGGTGAGTGTGAAAGTGTGTGTGTGTGTGTGTGTGTATATGTGTGTATATGTGTGTGTGAATGTGTATGTGTGCACGTGTGTGTGTGTGTGTGTGTGTGTGTGTGTGTGTGTGTGTGTGTGTGTGTGTGTGTGTGTGTGTGTGTGTGTGTATGTGTGTGTGTGTGTGTGTGTGTGTGTGTGTGTGTGTGTGTGTGTGTGTGTGTGTGTGTGTGCGTGCATGTGTGACATGTGCGCTGATAGAGGAAGTGTGGGCCCCCAGTCAACCAGACAGAATTTAGTTTGAGCAGCAGGGCAGATTGGATTAGTGGAGTCAGTCTAATGAGATATAATCAGACGGCAGCAGGTGGACGCTGCGCCACCACAGCAGGGGTCCTAGGCTCCACAGGGCACCACCGCTTCCTGTCAGAAGCACGGACAGGAAGTGACCAGTGATGTCTGTTTTTGTCCACCTGCATCTTTCCAGCTGTGGGCAATGACTTGCTCAGACCGTGATGTAACATCTTTTTTTGGCACACAACTATGCCTGTCTAATAGTTGGCCAATTGAAGTAAAAATTGATGTTGGCAATCTTTTCAAAAAGCCTCCTCCACATAATAACTTGATTAAATCAAGATAATCACTCTGCTTTTAGTTAGCTTTCATGCATGCTGTCATATTACTTCGTAAGTTCCTTTGAAATCAGTGGTACACACTTAGAAAAAAAAGTGCTATACCAAAATTGGTTCTGCTTTGGTTCCATGTAGAACACTTCTGGTTCCACGTAGAACCCTTTTTGGTTCAATGTAGAACCCTTTCCACGGAGAGCTCTACATAGAACCCAAAAGAGTTCTACCTGGAACTACAAAGGGTTCTACATGAAACCAAAAAGGGTTCTCCGAAGGGGACAGCTGCAGAAACCTTTTTTCTAAGAGTGTAGTGATAATCTAATTTCCTCGTCTAAGTACTATTGAAACATAGTTTTTTGACTGTAACACCAGAGCCTGTATTCAGAAAGCGTCACAGAGTAGTAGTGCTTAACTAGAATCAGTTTTATTTTTAGATTATAATGAATAGACAGGATCAACCTGTTCCTAGATCAGCACTTCTACTCTGAGACTCTTTATGAATACGGGCCAAGGTTATTGCTACACAACCGCAATATGTGTGGATGAAGGAGACAGGTATGGAGACACACACAGAACACACCAGACCATCTCCCAGCACTAAGCAATTTACCGTCCCATCAGTATGGAACCATCCCGTCAGTATGGAACCATCCCGTCAGTATGGAACCATTCCATCAGTATGGAACCATCCCGTCAGTATGTAACCATCCCATCAGTATGGAACCATCCCGTCAGTATGGAACCATCCCGTCAGTATGGAACCATTCCATCAGTATGGAACCATCCCGTCAGTATGTAACCATCCCATCAGTATGGAACCATCCCGTCAGTATGGAACCATCCCGTCAGTATGGAACCATTCCATCAGTATGGAACCATCCCGTCAGTATGGAACCATCCCGTCAGTATGGAACCATCCCATCAGTATGGAACCATCCATCAGTATGGAACCATTCCATCAGTATGTAACCATTCCATCAGTATGGAACCATCCCATCAGTATGGAACCATCCATCAGTATGGAACCATCCCATCAGTATGGAACCATCCCGTCAGTATGGAACCATCCCCATCAGTATGGAACCATTCCATCAGTATGGAACCATTCCATCAGTATGGAACCATCCCATCAGTATGGAACCATCCCCATCAGTATGGAACCATCCCATCAGTATGGAACCATTCCATCAGTATGGAACCATCCCGTCTGTATGGAACCATCCCCATCAGTATGGAACCATTCCATCAGTATGGAACCATTCCATCAGTATGGAACCATCCCGTCAGTATGGAACCATTCCGTCAGTATGGAACCATTCCATCAGTATGGAACCATTCCATCAGTATGGAACCATCCCATCAGTATGGAACCATCCCATCAGTATGGAACCATTCCATCAGTATGGAACCATCCTATCAGTATGGAACCATTCCATCAGTATGGAACCATTCCATCAGTATGTAACCATTCCATCAGTATGTAACCATTCCATCAGTATGGAACCATCCTATCAGTATGGAACCATTGCATCAGTATGGAACCATCCCATCAGTATGGAACCATCCATCAGTATGGAACCATTCCATCAGTATGTAACCATTCCATCAGTATGTAACAATTCCATCAGTATGGAACCATCCTATCAGTATGGAACCATTGCATCAGTATGGAACCATCCCAACAGTATGGAACCATCCCCATCAGTATGGAACCATTCCATCAGTATGGAACCATTCCATCAGTATGTAACAATTCCATCAGTATGGAACCATTCCATCAGTATGGAACCATTCCATCAGTATGGAACCATTCCATCAGTATGGAACCATTCCATCAGTATGGAACCATTCCGTCAGTATGGAACCATTCCATCAGTATGTAACCATTCCATCAGTATGGAACCATTCCATCAGTATGGAACCATCCTATCAGTATGGAACCATTCCATCAGTATGGAACCATTCCATCAGTATGGAACCATTCCATCAGTATGGAACCATTCCATCAGTATGGAACAATCCCTTTCATTTGTTATGTCATTTCAATATTTGCAGAGATCTAATCCTGGCTATTTCACCATGTATTTCATGGGACATGGGCTCCTGTTAGAGATTCTACACATGTGAACGTGCACACACACACACATAAACATTGTCTCAATTTCTCTCTCTCTCTCTCTCTCTCACAAACACACACATAATACAGAAAGAGGGAGGGAGAGAGAGAGAGAGCTGGATGAGCCACTCGCACACACCACCGCTGGGCCCAGATTAGAGAAACAATACCATGGCCCATTGCAGCCTTCAAACCGGCTAACACAGCCTGAAGAGCCCAAACACTGATAAGACTGCAATACACGAACAGGCTGTCGCACCAAGTCGCACTGTCTCTGTCAATGGACCAAGTACATTTGGGGACACTTTTCTGGAAGGGCCCATTGTAAGGACTTTACGTAAGCAGTTCCAAATATCCTCAGATTTGCAGAATTACGTAAGATCGAAGAATGCTCATGCCATTTTATGTCAACAATCTAAGATGAAAAGGGCTCTGAAATTCGGTTCTGGAGGATGCAGTGTGTGGGGACCAGAAGTAAACAAACAAACATTTGACCAACTGGGGACATTTTGTTGGTCCCCACAAGGTCAAATGCTATTTCTAGGGGGTTTAGGGTTAAGGTTAGAAATAGTGTGAGGGTTAGAATTAGGTTTAGGGTTAGGATTAGGAGCTAGGGTTAGTTTTAGGGTTAGGGTTAGGAGATAGGGTTACGTTAAGGTTAGGGTTAGGGTTAAGGTTAGGGTTAGGGTAAGAGTACCAGTTAGGGTTAGGGTTAGGTTTAGGGTTAGGGGTTAGGGAAAATAGGATTTTAAATGGGACTGAATTGTGTCCCCACAAGGTTAGCTGTACAAGACAGTGTGTGTGTGTGTGTGTGTGCGCGTGTATATGTGTGTGTGACTGTAGGTTGGTCCCTGTCAACACAGCTCTTCATCATTCTCCCTCTATCACCATTATGAGTGTGCCGATCGATGAGCTGACGCGCACACATTTTTGTTGCCATGACACTGGGGAGATGTTTCCTCGACCCTGACCAAGCCTAGCTTCCTAAAACAGCCTTTCATACACACACACACACACACACACACTAACACACATTATTGACTCACACATGCTCATGCACAAAGGTTCACACACACACACACTCCTCTAATCTAGCGTCTCATCAACCTCTTCACCTCCATCTCTCATCCTATTAACCTGTTGTTTCTACATCCAGCCCTTCTCACTGCATCTCTCATCCTATTAACCTGTTGTTTCTACATCCAGCCCTTCTCACTGCATCTCTCATCCTATTAACCTGTTGTTTCTACATCCAGCCCTTCTCACTGCATCTCTCATCCTATTAACCTGTTGTTTCTACATCCAGCCCATCTCACTGCATCTCTCATCCTATTAACCTGTTGTTTCTACATCCAGCCCTTCTCACTGCATCTCTCATCCTATTAACCTGTTGTTTCTACATCCAGCCCTTCTCACTGCATCTCTCATCCTATTAACCTGTTGTTTCTACATCCAGCCCTTCTCACTGCATCTCTCATCCTATTAACCTGTTGTTTCTACATCCAGCCCTTCTCACTGCATCTCTCATCCTATTAACCTGTTGTTTCTACATCCAGCCCTTCTCACTGCATCTCTCATCCTATTAACCTGTTGTTTCTTCATCCAGCCCATCTCACTGCATCTCTCATCCTATTAACCTGTTGTTTCTACATCCAGCCCTTCTCACTGCATCTCTCATCCTATTAACCTGTTGTTTCTACATCCAGCCCTTCTCACTGCATCTCTCATCCTATTAACCTGTTGTTTCTTCATCCAGCCCATCTCACTGCATCTCTCATCCTATTAACCTGTTGTTTCTACATCCAGCCCTTCTCACTGCATCTCTCATCCCATGAACCTGTTGTTTCTACATCCAGCCCTTCTCACTGCATCTCTCATCCTATTAACCTGTTGTTTCTACATCCAGCCCTTCTCACTGCATCTCTCATCCTATTAACCTGTTGTTTCTTCATCCAGCCCTTCTCACTCCCTTGCTGTCTCCTTTTTCCTCCAGTTCTTCACTGTCGTTCACATGACATTCAGTGCTTTAGACTGTTGACACCACAATGATCCTATAAATAAGGTATATATGTAATTCTATAATTAACAGGAACAGCAATAGAACTGCAGTATAGACTAATAGTGACCATCTGCAGTAGACTAATAGAGACCATCTGCAGTAGACTAATAGAGACCATCTGCAGTAGACTAATAGAGACCATCTGCAGTAGAGACTAATAGAGACCGTCTGCAGTAGAGACTAATATAGACCATCTGCAGTAGACTAATAAAGACCATCTGCCGTATAGACTAATAGAGACCATCTGCAGTAGAGACTAATAAAGACCATCTGCAGTAGACTAATAGAGAACATCTGCAGTACAGACTAATAGAGACCATCTGCAGTAGAGACTAATAGAGAACATCTGCAGTAGAGACTAATAGAGACCATCTGCAGTACAGACTAATAGAGACCATCTGCAGTAGAGATGAATAGAGACCATCTGCAGTAGAGATGAATAGAGACCATCTGCAGTAGAGACTAATAGAGGCCATCTGCAGTACAGACGAATAGAGATCATCTGCAGTAGAGACTAATAGAGACCATCTGCAGTAGAGACTAATAGAGAACATCTGCAGTACAGACTAATAGAGACCATCTGCAGTAGAGACGAATAGAGACCATCTGCAGTAGAGACTAATAGAGACCATCTGCAGTAGAGACTAATAGAGACCATCTGCAGTAGAGACTAATAGAGAACATCTGCAGTACAGACTAATAGAGAACATCTGCAGTACAGACTAATAGAGAACATCTGCAGTAGATACTAATAGAGAACATCTGCAGTAGAGACGAATAGAGACCATCTGCAGTACAGACTAATAGAGAACATCTGCAGTAGAGACTAATAGAGAACATCTGCAGTAGAGACTAATAGAGAACATCTGCAGTACAGACTAATAGAGACAACTGCAATTTAGTAGAGACTAACTGTCCTCTCCCAAGCCAACTATCCACTTCAGTTGATCCAGTTTATTTTATGCCATTGTTAATTAATTAAAGGATTAGAGAGAGAGAAGAGAGTGAGGAGAGAGAGGGAATCATTTAATTGGATAAGACACTGACGTTACCCAAATTGTACCCTATTTCCTATATAGTGCACTATGTAGGGAATAGGGTGCCATTTTGGATGCACAGTAAGCCATCTTTTTACATTCAGCAATTCATGCCAAAGTATTAGGCCTACACATTGATGGTGGATGGAGTGAGTTTCCCCTATAAAACGATAAGAGCTCTTGAAGACCTAGTGAAAGGCGCTATATTTTATAAATGATAATCACATTCATAACACACAAACCTGTCACAAGACAGGGGTATGTATTCCAAGCACCACTTCCAGATCACATTCACACATGACATCACATCCACATAGGCCTAGCGATGTTACACTGTCACTGAGCATTATCCCCAAACAGTGCCGTGGTCATGGACATGCAATTACACATGCAATCACATTACCATATGCAGAGCCCATGTGTCGGATACACTGGGTACCGGCATAGACTAAATCCTTTTTCACTAGGATGTCATCAGCAGCCCCTCACACAGCGTCACGTCTTCTGAAGGTGGAATTCAACGTTGCCGTCTTGGCATATATTATCACATATTATGAGTGTCCAAAGCCAACAGCTTGCAATATGAGAGTATTTTCAACCATTGCAAGCTGGAGGTGTATCACTTCACCAAGCAGGCTCCTACCAATGATTTAGTCATTAACACTATGGTCTAAAAGTAGAGGTAGGATGTTTTCAGAAAGTTTCGATGAGTAGGGGTCAAAGTTCTAACTTTAACCTGTGGATAACCTTTCACCTCAGTGGGCTACATCAGGGTCACACAGAGTGCTTCTTGGTAGTCTTAAACACATCTACTTTCAAACAACAGTATGCACCTCACACACATGGTACCATGTCAGATATAGAGTTGAAATGTATTCCATTTTGAGTTTGCATTCCAATATTACACTTTATATACACTGAAAGAAAAATATAAACACAACATGCAACAATTTCAAAGATTTTACTGAGTTACAGTTAGAAAGAAATCCGTCAATTGAAATAAATTCATTAGGCCCTAATCTGATATGCATCTGTTGGTCAAAAATGTAAAAAAGGAAAGAGCATGGATCTGGTGTGACCACCATTTGCCTCATGCAGTGTGACACACCTCCATCGCATAGAGTTGATCAGGCTGTTGATTGTGGCCTGTGGAATGTTGTCCCACTCCTCTTCAATGGCTCTGCGAAGTTGCTGGATATTGTCGGGGAACTGGAACGCGCTGTTGTACACTTCAATCCAGAGCATCCCAAACATGCTCAATGGATGACATGTCTGGTGAGTATGCAGGCCCTGGAAGAACTGGGACATTTTCAGCTTCCAGGAATTGTATACAGATCCTTGCGACATGGATCATGTTGTCATGATGAAACATGAGGTGATGGCGGCGGATGAATGGCACAACAATGGGCCTCAGGATCTTGTCAAGGTATCTCTGTGCATTCAAATTGCCATCGACAAAATGAAATTGTGTTTGTTGTCCGTAGCTTATGTCTACCCATACCATAGCCCCACCGCCACCATGAGGCACTCTGTTCACCATGTTCACATCAGCAAACCACTCGCCCACACAATGCCATACACGTGGCCTGGGGTTGTGAGGCCAGTTGGATATACTGCCAAATTCTCTAAAACAACATTGGAGGCGGCTTATGGTAAAGAAAGGAACATTCAATTCTCTGGCAACAGCTCTGGTGGACATTCCTGCTGTCAGCATGCCAATTGTACGCTCCCTCAAAACTTGAGACATCCGTGGCATTGTAATGTGTAACAAAACTGCACATTTTAGAGTGGCCTTTTACTGTCCCCAGCACAAGGTCCACCTGTGTAATGATCATGCTGTTTAATCAGCTTCTTCATATGCCACACCCGTCAGGTGGATGGATTATCTTGGTCAAGGAGAAATGCTCACTAACAGGGATGTAAACAAATATGTGCACAACATTTGAGAGAAATAAGCTTTTTGTGCGTATGGAAAATTTCTGCAATCTTTTATTTCAGCTCATGAAACATGTGACCAACACCTCACATGTTGAGTTTATATTTTTGTTCAGTGTACATCACTGAAATATAACAAAACTGTTTGACATAGAAACATCAGATTTTCTGAGGTTTAAAAAAAATTATCTTTATTAATTATACAATCATGAGAATGTCTTTGTGGGCTATACTCGGCCTTGTCTTCGGACGGTAAGTTGGTGGTTGTAGACATCCCTCTAGTGGTGTGGGGGCTGTGCTTTGGCAAAGTGGGTGGGGTTATATCCTGCCTGTTTGGCCCTGTCCGGGGTATCATCGGATGGGGCCACAGTGTCTTCTGATCCCTCCTGTCTCAGCCTCCAGTATTTATGCTGCAGTAGTTTATGTGTCGGGGGGCTAGGGTCAGTCTGTTACATCTGGAGTATTCTCTTGTCTTATCCGGTGTCCTGTGTGAATTTAAATATGCTCTCTCTAATTCTCTGTTTCTTTCTTTCTCTCGGAGGACCTGAGCCCTAGGACCATGCCTCGGGACTACCTGGCATGATGACTCCTTGCTATCCCCAGTCCACCTGGCCATGCTGCTGCTCCAGTTTCAACTGTTCTGCCTGCGGCTACGGAACCCTGACCTGTTCACCGGACGTGCTTGTTGCACCCTCGACAACTACTCTGATTATTATTATTTGACCATGCTGGTCATTTATGAACATTTTAACATCTTGACCATGTTCTGTTATAATATCCACCCGGCACAGCCAGAAGAGGACTGGCCACCCCTCATAGCCTGGTTCCTCTCTAGGTTTCTTCCTAGGTTTTTGGCCTTTCTAGGGAGTTTTTCCTAGGGAGTTTTTCCTAGCCACCGTGCTTCTTTCACATGCATTGCTTGCTGTTTGGGGTTTTAGGCTGGGTTTCTGTACAGCACTTGGAGATTTCAGCTGATATACGAAGGGCTATATAAATAAATTTGATTTGATTTGAATGTTAATAACATTCCACCCATGAGGTCACTAGAGGGCGATTTTGTCATTCTGCGGCAGGAACTACCCCTCTCTGCCTCTGCTGCTTGAGCACATATCCATATATCCATAAGGCATGTCTATCCTTCTCTACATGAGAGTATGAGAAGAAGAGAACCTTGGGCATTTTTACAGATGATTGATCGAGACAGTCCTAAACTAAACTGCCCAGCCAACCAGTGTTTTCTCTAGCCATCTATGCGGTACGTACAATACTTTATCGTCCAAATGCATGGAAATTCAAATGATACCCCGGGTAAGAACAGTGTAGCTAAGCCACAAGCACTGAGCACATCTGTGCTGTAATCTGGCCGCCACTATGTCATCAGTATGGTGTGTGGTGACAGAGTGACGAGGAGGGTACAGCATTCATCTCCTAGGAATTACATGTGCCTGACTGCCACACCAGTGATTGGAGCCCTACCTTCCTTCAGGCCTCTAGGGAGAAGGGCATCTGTGAGCTGATACTCAATTATGCTGTAGTGCTCTCTCTCTCTCTCTCTCTCGCTCTCTCTCTCTCTCTCTCTCTCTCTCTCTCTCCCTCACACAGACACACACACACACACACACACACACAGACACACACACACAGACACACAACAACCCTGTGTCCGTCTGTCTGTCTCTCTCGCTCTCTCTAGAACCTACATGTAATCAAAAAGAGTTCTACCTGGAATCAAAAAGTGTTCTCCAATGGGGACAGCCACAGAACCCTTTTGGAATACTTTTTTCTAAGAATGTACCAGTCATCCAATCCAAAGCAGCTGACGCTACTAAAACGTAGAATGAATGTAAAACCTTTAGAACTGTAATAACCATGGAACTACTTAATTCTCTGCATACTATTCTTCAATCGATGTTCAACCATTAGTGGGATGACACAATCAAAGAAACCTTGGCCTCCATCTCTGGGTTATAATGTCTTAATTACAAATCCATTCTAATCAACAGAGATCACATCTTCCTATAGACCTTGGTTGTTCCAATTTTACTTCAAACAGCTGACTGGAGCATGTTACTAACAGCTTCATTTTTCAGAGCCAAACTAAAATCCACTTACCCATGTGGCATCCCCCTAAATCTCAAAGTGGGCACAGGGAGCACATTATATTGTGGAAGCCTCCAAGCCTTGCCACTGTATGGGGTGCCTGGGCTTGCTATCAGGGAACACATTATATTGTGGAAGCCTTGCCACTGTATGGGATGCCTGGGCTTGCTATCAGGGAGCCCATTATATTGTGGAAGCCTCCAAGCCTTGCCGCTGTATGGGGTGCCTGGGCTTGCTATCAGGGAGCACATTATATTGTGGAAGCCTCCAAGCCTTACCGCTGTATGGGGTGCCTGGGCTTGCTATCAGGGAGCACATTATATTGTGGAAGCCTTGCCACTGTATGGGATGCCTGGGCTTGCTATCAGGGAACACATTATATTGTGGAAGCCTTGCCGCTGTATGGGGTGCCTGGGCTTGCTATCAGGGAACACATTATATTGTGGAAGCCTTGCCACTGTATGGGATGCCTGGGCTTGCTATCAGGGAACACATTATATTGTGGAAGCCTTGCCACTGTATGGGATGCCTGGGCTTGCTATCTTGCACAAAAAGCACAACTCAAATGGGATTCATGGTCAGAGAGTTAATGTAATTTGTGTCATTCTGTTATCCAGAGCTACAGTAGGCTCTAACTTGTTTGTGTTACAGTATGTTTGGCTGGATAGAGAACAGAGAGGGAGAGAGCCTCAGACTAAATTAAGAAGGGTTGATTCTATTGCATGTGGAAGAGCAGACTCATATTTTATGTTGTCTTATAATGAGCCTACCTGGCAGAAGAACATTGTTTCCTTGTTATAACAACTTACTTTTTGAACAAAATCGTCATCTTTCTCATTTTAACCCAGATAAGGTTTGGTTTAATGTTTGTTGACAACTCAATCAAATATGTATTTGCCTGAAGGGGAGCCATCTACAGTAAACCAGGGATTCCATTTTACCACCAGTACACAGGCAGCAGCCCTGGAAGCTGTATAGGTTGCTTCTGGTTATTTCTGTTTAAAGACAGGACTTGCAAAACCCCATCTGATACATTAACAGAGCCAAGCAATATTTGGCTATGGACAGCTAACCACAAAGAAAGGTAGAGGGGCAAAGGACAGACAGTTATGGATAGCCATTGGCCAAAATGTAACATTTTGCTTCAATTACTTGATTTTCTCCTGGTCATTTAGGTGCAGCATGGAATTCACTATTTTCCCTCCACCCTTGATAAAAGCATTGGATCAATGATGACTTTCCTTTATAGATTACTGAGATGTATTATATATGGTCCTCCACCATCCCAGGGTTCCTCAGTGTGTGTGGAGAAAGAGAGAGCGTCCGTCTCCATCTCCATCCCGCTCCCCGACCATTTCCATCTCCAGCTGAGGCTGTATGTGCCGACAGGGCACTCCAGACAGATGAATGAACGCTCTACACCTCGCTGTAAAGCTATTCTATACTCTACTACACTTCATTCAGTTTAGTTGGGCTCTAATCTTGACCCCTGCCTGCTGTATGCTAGCCTGCTCCTCCTGAGTTCTACTCTTTGCCCCCCCATAATCTGTACAGATTTCTGGTCATATCTGTTCCAGCTCTGTACACTCCTGCTCTGCTCAGCTCTTCACAGACTCTGGATTGGATTCAATCGATTGCAGATAGAAGGAAAACTGTAGTGTGGGGTCACTCAGAATGTTTTGGTCTATGCTCTCTGTTCCGTTTAGCTCCACATCCTCACACACACACTACTCACTTCCTCTTCAACACTCTCTTCAAGACTCTACCTCTTCAACACTCTCTTCAAGACTCTACCGCTCCAACACTCTCTTCAAACTCTACCTCTTCAACACATTCTTCAAGACATCCTCTTCAACACTCTCTTCAAGACTCTACCGCTTCAACACACTTTTCAAGACTTCCTCTTCAACACTCTCTTCAAGATCCTACCTCTTCAACACTCTCTTCAAGACTCTACCTCTTCAACACTCTCTTCAAGACTCTACCGCTCCAACACTCTCTTCAAGACTCTACCTCTTCAACACTCTCTTCAAGACTCTACCTCTTCAACACTCTCTTCAAGACTCTACCGCTCCAACACTCTCTTCAAACTCTACCTCTTCAACACACTCTTCAAGACATCCTCTTCAACACTCTCTTCAAGACTCTACCGCTTCAACACACTTTTCAAGACTTCCTCTTCAACACTCTCTTCAAGATCCTACCTCTTCAACACTCTCTTCAAGACTCTACCTCTTCAACACTCTCTTCAAGACTCTACCGCTCCAACACTCTCTTCAAGACTCTACCTCTTCAACACTCTCTTCAAGACTCTACCGCTCCAACACTCTCTTCAAGACTCTACCTCTTCAACACTCTCTTCAAGACTCTACCTCTTCAACACTCTCCAAGATTCTTCCTCTTCAACACAGTCTTCAAGACTCTACCTCTTCAACACTCTCTTCAAGACTCTACCTCTTCTTTTAACATTCTTCAAAACTCTTAAGTCAATGTCAATGTAGAGACCATCAGATATTCAGGTCATACTATGCCGTTACATGTTTTCTGGGGGTCTACTGGTATTCAAATGGATTCTATTGTCACTGTAATAGTCAATGGAAATATTCTGTTGGTATTCTCAGACCATGTTATGGTAATGTTATGGTAATGTCTGTCTGTCTGTCTGTCTG
Organism: Salmo trutta; assembly: GCF_901001165.1. Taxonomy (NCBI): domain Eukaryota; kingdom Metazoa; phylum Chordata; class Actinopteri; order Salmoniformes; family Salmonidae; genus Salmo; species Salmo trutta. The sequence goes on along the minus strand of NC_042973.1, from coordinate 12,480,540 downwards.
TCCGTCCGTCCGTCCGTCCGTCCGTCTGTCTGTCTCACCCCAAGGACAGCCGACTGGCCGAGCAGACAGCTTCGGGTGTTTGGCCTAGCCCAGCCTAGGCAGTACAGCAGCGCTCAGACCTTATTCAGCACACGCCTGAGAGCATCCTCATTCACATTTGGTTATTCAAAGAGCCCCCAGGGGAGAACTGGTCTGCAGGTTTAACTCAAAGAGCCCCCAGAGAAGAACTGGTTCAAGGGTTTAACTCAAAGAGCCCCCAGAGGAGAACTGGTCTGCGGGCTTAACTCAAAGAGCCCCCAGAGAAGAACTGGTCTGCGGGTTTAACTCAAAGAGCCCCCAGAGGAGAACTGGTTAGAGGGTTTAACTCAAAGAGCCCCCAGAGGAGAACTGGTTAGAGGGTTTAACTCAAAGAGCCCCCAGAGGAAAACTGGTCTGCGGGTTTAACTCAAAGAGCCCCCAGAGGAGAACTGGTTAGAGGGTTTAACTCAAAGAGCCCCCAGAGGAGAACTGGTCTGCGGGTTTAACTCAAAGAGCCCCCAGAGGAGAACTGGTTAGAGGGTTTAACTCAAAGAGCCCCCAGAGGAGAACTGGTTAGAAGGTTTAACTCAAAGAGCCCCCAGAGGAAAACTGGTCTGCGGGTTTAACTCAAAGAGCCCCCAGAGGAGAACTGGTTAGAGGGTTTAACTCAAAGAGCCCCCAGAGGAGAACTGGTTAGAGGGTTTAACTCAAAGAGCCCCCAGAGGAAAACTGGTTCAAGGGTTTAACTCAAAGAGCCTCCATGAGATGGGAATGCTTATAGGGCACACCCTGGCTGGCAGAAATGTTCTCCACACAAAGTACTTTAGTTAGCTAAATCAGCGCCTAGCTAAATCGGCATGCACTTGAAGCTTGACTGTGTAAACAGCAGTACGAGTGAACTACGACTTAGCTAGCATGTTGCTGGTTTTGCTAAAATGAACAGATATTATTCATCGTGAATTTGGGGCCAGGACCGAGTTTGGGAAGCCCTGCTGTAGGGCATTTCAAAAGGCTGGTTTAGTACCTTTTTACTGAAGAATGTGTTTGATTTCTATGACTGTGTTTTGCTTTTCATGTATTGACGTGTATACTGATGTGTATAGTGTATACTGATGTGTATAGTGTATATTGATGTGTATAGTATATATTGATGTGTATAGTGTATACTGATGTGTATAGTGTATATTGATGTGTATAGTGTATACTGATGTATATAGTGTATATTGATGTGTATAGTGTATATTGATGTGTATAGTGTATATTGATGTGTATACTGATGTGTATAGTGTATACTGATGTGTATAGTGTATACTGATGTGTATAGTGTATACTGATGTGTATAGTGTATACTGATGTATATAGTGTATACTGATGTGTATAGTGTATACTGATGTGTATAGTGTATATTGATGTATATAGTGTATACTGATGTGTATAGTGTATACTGATGTGTATAGTGTATACTGATGTATATAGTGTATACTGATGTGTATAGTGTATACTGATGTGTATAGTGTATATTGATGTGTATAGTGTATATTGATGTGTATAGTGTATATTGATGTGTATAGTGTATACTGATGTGTATATTGTATGCTGATGTGTATAGTGTATACTGATGTATATAGTGTATACTGATGTGTATAGTGTATACTGATGTGTATAGTGTATACTGATGTGTATAGTGTATATTGATGTGTATAGTGTATATTGATGTGTATAGTGTATACTGATGTGTATAGTGTATACTGATGTGTATATTGTATGCTGATGTGTATAGTGTATACTGATGTATATAGTGTATACTGATGTGTATAGTGTATACTGATGTGTATAGTGTATACTGATGTGTATAGTGTATATTGATGTGTATACTGATGTGTATAGTGTATACTGATGTGTATAGTGTATACTGATGTGTATAGTGTATATTGATGTGTATAGTGTATACTGATGTGTATAGTGTATACTGATGTGTATATTGTATGCTGATGTGTATAGTGTATATTGATGTAAATGCAGGGCTCATCTGTGAAAGAGACCTTGGTCTCAGTATGACTCCCTGTTAAAATAAAGGTTAAATCAAAGTTAGTACATTACAACCATACTAAATGCCTGGACAGTTGGTACAGATGGATCATTCGGGGGATTGCATTGACACAGCTCTTTACCAGGCTTTCTCAAATCACTTTTAACAACACTAGGGTAACTCACCCCTACTCTTCTCCTACCAATGTATAGCCAAGCACCTACCTGGGTGAACACATGGCAGCTATTCTGCAGTCAAATTCTCAGAACACACCAGCTATGAGGAAAGCAGCGGGTTGCACGTTTGACATCAGCTAAGGACAACTGAACTGTGTTTCTGAGAAGATTTCCTTGTTCTGGAGTAACAACAGCAACAACACCAGAGAGTGTAGCTGATGAGTCACCCTAGAAAAACACCCTGCAAGAGGGATTTTAGCAGAAAATAACAATTCCCAAGTACAGTAGTAGTGTTCCAAGAGCGAGGCAGGTCCTGGTGAGGTGCTGTGCCAGGGATCTGCCCCCAGCTCTGCCTCCAACTCTGGCCTGACAGTCTTCATTCACCTTGGCAGTGTTTCAATGCTCTGCTGCTCTACTCATACTGCAGATCTCCCTGAGCACTCGGCAGAGCAGCATGGTGCTTTCACCAACCCGAAAAGCTGCTGTGCAAACATAAAAAGAAAAACCCACAAAGTCGTTTCACACGGATAAAATCTACATCCTTACCCCGAATGCGGAAGAACTACAACATCCATGTTTGATTGATCGTTAAATATTCTATATGCTTTACATCTTATAGAGACGGGTGCAAATCTTAAGTGCGCTTTGCATGTCGTGTCAATGTTTGGATGTTTGGATAGACAGAGCAGAACTGATCTCCAATTATACTCTCTTTTCGTTCGCCTCTGGCCTTCAAGCAGCCGTCCAGCTAATACAGTGGATTGTTACTCTTTGTCCAATTACATTAAAACTGATGAAGAAACCCTGTGGTTTCATCATGGTCTTTGGGCTTTGAATGCTCCTACTCAGCCCGGGAGGTCTCTCACTCATTGTTAGTTAATGACATTCATCTTTTGATAGATCCATCTCTAACTTTGCACTTGGAAACACCAGGATCCTGTCACGTCCTGACCAGTAGTAGGGGTTATTTGTTATTGTAGTTTGGTCAGGACGTGGCAGAGGGTATTTGTTTTATGTGGTTTGGGGTGGTGGTTTGTTTAGTAGGGTATTTGATTTATGTATTCCGGGGGGTTTTGGGCACTGTTCTATGTTAGTGTATTTCTATGTTCTGTCTAGTCTTTTGTATTTCTATGTTTTGTTAATTGGGGTTGGACTCTCAATTGGAGGCAGGTGTTTTCTAGTTGCCTCTGATTGAGAGTCCTATATATATAGGTATGTGTTTGTTGAGTACTTTGTGGGAGATTGTTCTGTGTATAGCCTTGTGCCTTACCAGCATGTGAGTAGTCGGTGTGGTTTCTTTTGGTTCTCCTTCTTGTCTGAATATAATAAAGAAGATGAGTGCACATTTCCCTGCTGCATTTTGGTCTAAATCTGACGACAACCGTTACAGATCCTGCAATTATAAAACCTTGGCTTTTCAATATTTGAAATATCAATCCAGCAATGATGTTTTTTTTTTATCACGGAGTAGTTTTGCCAAGGTATTCAATCTCCCTTGAAAAGCATTCATCTCCGCCTGTTCTCCAAGGGAATACATCTATGGCAACGTCAGGTGGTTCGAAAAGTTGACCAAAAGGAAAGGCGAGAGAGTGCTTCCTTCTCTAGGGCGGGCTATGGGAGATACCAATCCTGAAGGGAATATCATCAAGTATATATTCTGTAACTTTTCTTGGGGAAAATATAGCTGAAAATAGTTCATAACATTTACAAACCAGAGGAGCAACTAATAGAGTATGTTCTACCGTTTGGTTTCATGTATGAAGGGGATGCATATCAGTGCTATTAGTTCAGCTACAGTAGCTACTTTAGTGGTCAATGAAGTCTTCTCCTGAGATATTTGACTATCATCCTCTGGTAAATGAGACGTTTTAACCCGACTGCACTCTCACCTCACTTAAAGTGCTGAATGTAAGCAATAAGGCACAAGAGGAAGTACTGTATCGTGAATACAGTCACAGGTAAATGGTGTTGTTCGGTCCGACGCGATAGCGGACGTTTCTCCTGGGTGTGCTAAAGAACTCGAAATTCAAAAGTGAAACATTGTTTTCCGAGGTCGGACAGGCAAACAGCGAGGCTTATATTAACCCCATGCTGTACCAAACTAAATACTAGACTGGAAGCAAGGGGAAATAATAGGCAAATTGAGATAAATGCAGGAGATGATTCGGACAGCTATATGAACATGATATTCTCATGGAGGCGCAGTAATACTTTTCAGATGGAACTGTTAGCAGGCATAGGTGTGTCTGTGACGGCCAATAGAGCACGGCTTGGAACGCTGCTCGTCCAATCAGCATCCAGGATCATAACAACCAGTTGTATAAGTATTCTTAATCATCACTTGGATCTCAGAAGTTAAAATGCCAGAGATATTTCAACATGAGAGATATTGAACTTTTAGAACAAGGAATGCTTATGTAATGAAGGTGGAGAGGAGAGTAGTGCAGTGATTTTATTTAGTACAATAACCTTATTCTCAATTTCAAAAAATGATCGTAATTAAGATCTAATTACTCACTGCCTCACCACATTTCTAATGTCAGAGTTTCTACATGGATAAATACTGTATCATCAAGTTATTGCCTGCACTTCTAAACACTGGTTGGTACCTAGTGAAAAAGCTCAGTGATGCATTGTGCCGTAAAAGATGGTTAAAAAAATGAAAATAAACCTCAAGACATGGCCTATCAGCTCCGTCAACAGAAGCCTCTGGGATTGCACTGTAAGTAGCCTACAGTATGACATGGCATATCCTCTCTATGTTGTAGCTGTGATCTTCTGATCTCATATCCTGTTAGCCACATATGGACAACACTGCAGAGTCCCATGGGAAATCAGTCCATTGCAGCATTGCCTCTGCTGAAGGTGAAAGAATAAGGAGGAGATGGCGAGATAGAGTCAGAGAGAGGACAGGCGACCTTATCGAGTTGTCTTTTTCCTCTCTCTGTGTGCATGGGTCAGTGGGCTCAACATCCAGACCTGCAGCATAACCACTTCATTTCGGCTGTGTGTGTGTGTGTGTGTGTGTGTGTGTGTGTGTGTGTGTGTGTGTGTGTGTGTGTAACTGATATCCTCTTCAATATGACAGTCATGCAAGCAGCACTGTGTCCCCGAAGTACAAAACAATGTTTGGGATTTTTTGGGGGGAAAGAATACATGTCAGAGCTGTTATTTAAGCATAACATAGTTCACAGTAATACTTAAGTCGAATGTGAGGTATAGGTTGAAATGGCAGCCTACACCTTGAGTTTCATATTGTTCTCAGCTACATTCTACAATTAGTGGGTTTTAATCGCCTCGGGTCCATCGACCACTACTGATACCCATGACAGGCACATTTCACGTTCAAATACGTGCAGAAATAGACTCGAGAGCCACATTAGCCTATAATGTTTGATCCTGCCAGGTGGCACACTATAAAGTCACATTTCTCCACATCGCTGCATGAATCATTTTTGTTATATTCTAGAGACAATAAACAAACGCTACCACAGATCTGTCCATAAACAATACGCTCATAACTGAATGGAACGTCTGGATTTATTTGACCAAGTATGTGAATGTTTAAGGTTTTCCAGAACGAATAGAATATGTCAAAATGTTGTAGGCTATTTTGCGTCGTCCGATAATTGAGCCCACATCACAAAACGAAGGTTATACTTACCTGTCGGGCACTGTGGGTGTTACATTGTTCGTTTCCTCAACTTGGGTTATTGCTCTTCAGTTTTACCACGGTTAAAGGCACCCCAAAACATTATTGCATTGCCGAAAATAAAAGAGGGCACTTGATAGGCTACGGATTGCGGCGGACTGTCAGCCTGCACGGTGTGGTGTCTCTGGAAGAACGCAACAGTCTTGGTGATGGATAGTAGGCTCTGTTCAATAGAGGTCAGAGTATAGGAATAACCACTATCATCCGGTGAAAAATAGGTACCGTCACGATAATTTAGTTTACTCACGAAAAATATATGGAAGAAATACCCACACGCGAACTTGTGAAAAGCAAATAATCGATACGCATCAAATTATTGTTTGGAAAGAATGATGGAACTAACAATGTCACGCCCTTAAAGCTAATTTAATTCATGGAAACCTCATTCTCTGCGCAAAGAAACTCAGTAATCCAGAAGGTGGAAATGCAGATATCCAATCCAACAAGTTAAGAGTGGGTGAGTGAATGGCTAGGTTGGTGAGAGAGATTGCATGCGCAAGGCCACTTCAACGACCCTAGCTAGAGGTGCAAATAACAGGACTCGTAACAAATTGCACGGGGCAAATGTGAGGCGCCACTCTGGTGGTCATGAGGTTCTGCTGAAATTATGTCCCTGGAAATAGTACCACATCTGCTAGTATTGGTGCCATTGGAGACAAAATGCAGTTACGCATTGAAAGACAATTGCACTTTAACGCATAAATGCCGTTATTGCAATGTATTTGAGAAATTCCGGTAATGTTAATTACAAAAAGAGAGAATTATCTTGAATGATTTGCCGTCAATCACCTGCACGAATTAGCCTGATATACTCAGTCAAAAATAAAGCCACCGCAAACATTGACAGAGCTATCAGCCCTTTACTTGAAACCGGAGAATGTGGTGTGGTTAAGAGACTGCGGGGAAGCTGTCCAAGGTCCTGAACAACCCACCATTGAACGGTGCCTTGGACAGTAATAAGTGAAAGCAACATGCAGCCAAAGCACATAGGCCTCGGTACAGTGTCATCGGAAAGTATTCAGATCCCTAGACGTTTTCCAAACTTTGTTACGTTACAGCCTTATTCTAAAATGTATGACATCATTTTTCCCCCTCAGCAATCTACACACAATACCCACATCATGACAAAGCAAACAGGTTTTGTAATTTTTTTGACATTTATTCAAAATAAAAATAAATCAAATCAAATGTATTTATATAGCCCTTCTTACATCAGCTGATATCTCAAAGTGCTGTACAGAAACCCAGCCTAAAACCCCAAACAGCAAGCAATGCAGGTGAAGAAGCACGGTGGCTAGGAAAAACTCCCTAGAAAGGCCGAAACCTAGGAAGAAACCTAGAGAGGAACCAGGCTATGAGGAGTGGCCAGTCCTCTTCTGGCTATGCCGGGTGGAGATTATAACAGAACATGGCCAAGATGTTCAAATGTTCATAAATGACCAGCATGGTCAAATACAGAAATAACTTATTTACATAAGTATTCAGACCCTTTGCTATGAGACTAGAAATTGAGCTCAGGTGCATCCTGTTTCCACTGATCATCCTTGAGATGTTTGTACAACTTGATTAGAGTCAACCTGTGGTAAATTCAATTGATTGGACATGATTTGGAAAGGCACACACCTTTCTATACAAGGTCCCACAGTTGACAGTGTATGTCAGAGCAAAAACCAAGCCATGAGGTCAAAGGAATTATCCATAGAGCTCTGAGATAGGATTGGGTCGAGGCACAGATCTGGGGAAGGGTACCAAAACATTTCTGCAGCATTAAAGGCCCCCAAGGACACAGTGGCCTCCATCATTCTTAAATGGAAGAAGTTTGGAACCACCAAGACTCTTCCTAGAGCTGGCCGTCCGGCCAAACTGAGCAATCTGGGAGAAGGGCCTTGGTCAGGGAGGTGGTCACTCTGACAGAGCTCTAGAGTTCCTCTGTGGAGATGGGAGAACCTTCCATAAGGACAACCATCTCTGTAGCACTACACCAATCAGGCCTTTATGGAGGAGTGGCCAGACGGAAGCCACTCCTCAGTAAAAGTTAGCAAAAAGGTACCTAAAGTTTGCCAAAAGGTACCTAAAGACTCTCAGATCATGAGAAACAAGTCTCTGGTCTGATGAATCCAAGATTGAACTCTTTGGCCTGAATGCCAAGTGTCACGTCTGGAGGAAACCTGGCACCAACGCTACGGTGAAGCATGGTGGTTGCAGCATCATGCTGTGGGGATGTTTTTCAGTGGCAGGGACTGGGAGACTTGTCAGGATCAAGGGAAAGATGAACAGAGAGATCCTTGATGAAAACCTGCTCCAGAGCGCTCAGGACCTCAGACTGCTGCGAAGGTTCACCTTCCAACAGGACAACGACCCTAAGCACACAGCCAAGACAACACAGGAGTGGGACAAATCTCGGAATGTCCTTGAGTGGCCCAGCCAGAGCCCGGACTTAAACCCGATCGAACATCTCTGGAGAGACCTGAAAAAGCTGTGCAGCAACGCTCCCCATCCAACCTGACAGAGCTTGAGAGGATCTGCAGAGAAGAATGGGAGAAACTCCCCAAATACAGGTGTGCCAAGCTTGTAGAGTCATACCCAATAAGGCTGTAATCACTGCCAAAGGTGCTTCAACAAAGTACTGAGTAAAGAGTCTGAATACTTATGTAAATGTGATAGTATTTTTTTTTAAATACACTACCGTTCGAAGGTTTGGAGTCACTTAGAAATGTCCTTGTTTTTGAAAGAAAAGCAATTTTTTTGTCCATGAAAATATCATCATATTGATCAGAAATACAATGTAGACTTTGTTAATGTTGTAAATGATGTTGATGTTGAGACTGGTATTTTGTAGGTGCTATTTAATGAAGCTGCCAGTTGAGGACTTGTGAGGCGTCTGTTTCTCAAACTAGACACTCAAATGTACTTGTCCTCTTGCTCAGTTGTGCACCGGGGCCTCCCACTCCTCTTTCTATTCTGGTTAGAGCCAGTTTGCGCTGTTCTGTGAAGGGAGTAGTACACAGCGTTGTATGAGATCTTCAGTTTCTTGGCAATTTCTCACATGGAATAGCCTTCATTTCTCAGAACAAGAATAGACTGATGGGTTTCAGAAGAAAGTATATTGTTTCTGGACATTTTGAGCCTGTAATCGAACCAACAAATGCTGATGCGCCAGATACTCAGCCAGTCTAATGGTCAGTTTTATTGCTTCTTAATCAGAACAACAGTTTTGAGCTGTGCTAACAATTGCAAAAGGGTTTTCGAATGATCAATTAGACTTTTAAAATGATAAACTTGGATTAGCTAACACAACGTGCCATTGGAACACAGGAGTGATGGTTGTTGATAATGGGCCTCTGTATACCTATGTAGATATTCCCCCCAAAATCTGCCGTTTCTAGCTACAATAGTCATTTACAACATTAACAATGTCTACATTGTATTTCTGATCAATAAGATGTTATTTTAATGGACAAAAAAAGTGTTTTTATTTAAAAAACAAGGACATTTCTAAATGACCACAAACTTTTGAACGGTAGTATAAATATTTGCAAACATTTATAAAAACCTGTTTTTGCTTTGTCATTATGAAGTATTGTGTGTAGATTGATGAGGGGAAAATAACAGTTTCATCCATTTTAGAATACGGCTGTAATGTAACAAAATGTGGAAAAAGTCAAGGGGTCTGAATACTTTCCGAATGCACTGTATATACTGTTTTTAATTGCACATGACTACTGCATGATACAGAAGTATAATAGGCATATGATAGCCACAACTACCTTTACATTGAGTTGATGGGAAACCTAATGGCCAAACATGTCAAATCAAGAGTCCAACTCCCCCACTGTCTGAAGAACACTATTTCCAGTTCAATGTCTTTTCATTCCCATTATAATAACAACATCTTACAGACCGCTGAACACGGCCCTAGAGATGGGATAAGGTCCTGATTAGGTTGGGAATGGATCCATCCAGGAGTTTATCACTTAGGCTTACAGGCTACATTCTCCTAATCTAAACCATAATAGGCCAAAAAATGTGCAGTGTAATGCCCATATTGAAAGAGGTCGGTATACATGAAACACTTTATTTGGAGAGTCCCCTTACAAAGGGTCTATAGGTGTTCAGCAGAGTTGCAGTTAATAGTTTGATAACATCTATAGAGCCTCTTCAAACAGTGTGATCTGATATAGTATCCGATTACTCAAAAATAATGTATCACTTTTTTATTTATTTTGATCACGTGTGCCGCCTTTTTGGAGGTGAGGGAAGAAAAAGTGACACATGAGAAGAGAGGAGAATGAAAGATTAGGCCATTTTGACAGAAATACCGTGGGAAGGAAGGGACGTTGTGGGGGGGAGTATTCTGTTGAAGCATTGTGACAGAGTGTTTTGATCAGTGGAGATTCTAGAACCAAGTGTGAAACAAGATCTGTGTTTAAAATGCTGGGTCAGTCCGTCCCACCCAGACATTCTGAGAGGAGTGACCTTTCAGGAACACAGAGCCTGCATCCCAAATGGCACCCTATTCCCTACATAGTACACTACCTTCCCCCTATCAGCCCTGGTCGAAAGTAGTGCATCTGTCTAATGGTTATTAATAGTGGCGATTTTGCCCATTGACAACAATAAGGCCCAACCAACTGTAAAGGCTAATCATTTGTTTCAATCAACCTTGCATAATGACAACCCATTACACTAATAATTACACACTAGTAGGCGGTTAGTGTAAGTTCTATCCAGACTCTCCAGCAGTTAGTGATTCAATGAAATGGAGGGGTAAAAATTGAGGAGGGTAAAATTATCATTCACTAAAGGACAACTCTTGTAACATTGATCTCCACCTAACATTTTTTACATTTACATTTTAGTCATTTAGCAGACGCTCTTATCCAGAGCGACTTACAGTAGTGAATGCATACATTTTCTTCCTTCCGTAGTGGTCCCCCGTGGGAATCGAACCCACAACCCTGGCGTTGCAAACACCATGCTCTACCAACTGAGCCACACGGGACTACCACAATTGCTTATTGGATATTTGAGGAATCAGTTTAACCTTGAGTTCCTAACCCTATAATAAACAAACTTAGATCTACTACTAACAACTAACAGAATACAGCATCTCCCCTTGCTTTTGGCCTTTTAGTGGGGGACAATTATTGCAAATGTCAACAGGCTACAGTAGTTGTTTGTTCCTCATTAATAGCCAATAAGCAAGTCCACCTCGAAGAAACCAATGACAACATGGGCCGGGGGAGCCATCCCGTATCCATGACGACCAGCGGCTTCCTGGTGAGCATGAGGTCTGTGGCTGTCAGATCAGAGCTAATATCATTTCCCGGGCTGCAGGGTGCTCTTACGTGATGCTTATCTGGCCTGCGTGCCCCTCCTGCTACTGTGCTGGGCTGAGCTCTCTCTGTCAAAGGGAGGGGCATAATGCTTCCCTCAGTTTAACAGCATCAATCACTGTGTCATACAGCTCATACAGTAGACCACTGGACAGCTGCTTTTCACTAGGTGAAAGGGTGTCACTTTGTCATTCCTGGCTGGCTGACAAATATCTATCTTTTTGGTGTTTGAAAGAGGGCGAGTAAAAGAGTAAGCTGGAGAGAGAGAGAGAGAGAGTGAGTGAGAGAGTGAGTTCATCTTTGCAACAAAATGGCACAAAATCTCCAATACAAATTACAGACCTATCCTGACTGAGGGATATTTAATGAGGGATTGTTGGGGTGTAACTGACAATATGAATAATGCATCATCCATTATTATTCCTCAGTCACTGACTGTACGGAGAGGAAAGGTGCTGCATATTTAACATGCAGACAGTGTTAGAGGACCAAATGACCTCTGGGACAGCGGAGGAGTGCGGGAGATGATTGATCATGACTAAGCATTGTGCCGGCTCTCTCTGTAAGTGTATCCATCCATCATGTGACCCACTAGCTGTGTCCCAAACAGCCCCCTATTTCCCGATGGGCTCTGGTCAAAAGTAGGTGTACTTGTCTCCACTATGCTAGTCCTCAGTCACCGGCACTGCAGCTCCACTATATCAGGCTTTTTTATGGATAACAAAAGAGGCTTAGGTGGTGGGCGTTTCAGGAAGTGTGGCAATGGGCACTGTCTGCCCGTCGGTGCCGCTGAATTTTAGAGACAACAAGCCCCCATCTTGGTGGTATAAAGAGATCTTTGAATGCCTATTTCCTCCAATCTCAACATTTCTCTACGGAGCTGAAAGAAATTGTTTCCGTTTTCAAGCTAATTTCCTGCAATTCTGTGCATTATCTTTAGGTCCATATAGGTCCATTATCTTTTCTACATGCACTACATGACCAAAGGTATGTGGACACCTGCTCGTCGTTCATTTCATTCCAAAATCATGGACATTAATATGGCGTTGGTCCCCTCTTTGCTGCTATAACAGCCTCCATTCTTCTGGGAAGGCTTTCCACTAGATGTTGGAGTATTGCTGCGGGAAACGGCTTCCATTCAGCCACAAGAGCATTAGTAAGGTCGGGCACAGATGTTGAAGGATTAGGCCTGGCTCGCAGTCGGCGTTCCAATTCATCCCAAAGGTGTTCGATGGGGTTGAGGTCAGGGCTCTGCACAGGCCAGTCAAGTTCTTCCACATCGATCTCGACAAACCTGTTTCTGTATGGACCTTGCTTTGTGCACGAGGGCATTGTCATGCTGAAACAGGAAAGGGCCTTCCCCAAACTGTTGCCACATAGTTGGAAGCACAGAATCGTCTAGAATGTCAATGTATGCTGTATGCTTAGATTTCCCTTCACTGGAATTAAGGGGCCTAGCCCAAACCATGAAAAACAGCCCCAGACCATTATTCCTCCTCCACCAAACTTTACAGTTGGCATTATGCATTGGGGCAGGTAGCGTTCTTCTGGTATCCACCAAACCCAGATTCGTCCGTCGGTTTGCTAGATGCTGAAGCATGATTCATCACTCCAGAGAACGTGTTTCCACTGCTCCATAGTCCAATGGCGGTGAGCTTTACACCACTCCAGCCAACACTTGGCATTGTGCATGGTGATCTTAGGCTTGTGTGCGGCTGCTCGGCCATGCGCTACACGCTTCAGCACTCTGTGGTCCCGTTCTGTGACTGAGCAGTTGTTGCTCCTAGACGTTTCCACTTCACAATAACAGCACTTACAGTTGACCGGGGCAGCTCTAAAACTGACTTGTTGAAAAGGTGCCATCCTATGACGATGCGGCATTTTAAGTCACAGAGCTCTTCAGTAAGGCCATTCGACTACCAATTTGTGTCTATGGAGATTGCATGGCTGTGTGCTCTATTTTATACACCTGTCAGCAATGGGTGTGGCTGAAATAGCCAAATCCACAAATTTAAAGGCGTGTCCACATACTTTTGTATATATAGTGTACTTTATGTCTGGTTTTAAGTCACTTAAGTTTACACTGAAAGCATTTTTACACTGTTTGGACCCAAGTATTTCAATGGCATAAAACTCCCTGTACACATACAACAGACAGCTCATGATAAGACAAGCAGTAAGGCATACTGCAGCTGATAGACTACATGGATAGTCAAAGTGTAAATGATCTATTCTAGATCACAAAACATTTGTGTGATGCTGACTGACGGAAGAAACAAATCAGAGTACACTTCTCTCGTTGCAATTAACGTTAGTTTCCACTGCTATTAACAATTCCGCTAAAAGGCCTTCTTTCTATGGAATGACTAGAGTAGGTTAACATCTGTACACAAGTGTAAAACAGAAGAACTTAAATTCACCCGCCAGTGCGGCACATTTCCTCTCAAGTCCCTACTTGCTATTACATTCAGCGTGGCAGCTTTGAAGCCCCACACCCCTCACACAGCCCTCACACACCCCTCACACACTCCCAGTCGAGACGATGCTTCTGCAACTGCTGACAGCGCTATGCTGTGGTATCTGCATATCTATTATACTTGGCCCTCATAAATAACCTGTAATGGAACTGTCATCTCACTAGTGCCATCACATATTAACTCTGCCTCAACGCCAATAGACTAGAACAGCACACAGGAGCTGCATTTGACTACAGTAAACTGTTGGACTACTGCAGAGTGTGGCTGTCTTATTGAATTAACAGTGGATGCCATCAGTAACTGTGTGGTTAAGAGACATTGTTGAGAATGTTTTTGGGTACTTACTGACTTATTGACAGTAGTACACATTTTTGGAAGAATGTGGATTGGAATTAAACACACACACACTGAATCTAACATCCCCTCAGGGGTTAACCCATAGGGTTGTAACTGATCTCCTCCACTTTGTTTTCAACAGGTAGCCAGCCTCCTATGAGAAGAGAGGCAGGAAGTTACTAATTCAAATCCCAGAGCCGACAAAGTGTAAAAAAAATCAGTCGATCTGCCCTTGAGCGAGGCACTTAACCCTAAATGCTTCAGGGTCGCTGTCACTAATGGCTGATCTCTGGCCGTGACTCCTCTCTCCGACGGTGTCTCAGGGGGAGTTGGGATAAGCAAAAAACACCTTTCCATTTCACACCTCACACTCGTACATGCCGTGAAACATGACAAATATAATCACCCCCTATTTGACCTTTGATCAGTGCCCTGACCAAAACATTCCCAGCAGCCAATATTACCCAGACAGCCAACTACACTCCATCCATGTGGTCACACTGCTCCATTGAGCCGAGCTGAAGTACTGTGCCCCCAGGGACCCTTCAAGGCCTGCATTCATTCACACAGCCATAGATTCTCCCAGAGAGAGCACTGGACGTGCCTGCCTCACTCGCCGGCCAGCCCCATTCCCATCCTCTGACCAACCAGCCTACATGAATGATCCTCATTAACCACCAAGCCTCCATTGGTCAGTTATTGAGTGATGGCTATATAGGTGGATTTGCCCGTTCCAGCACTTGTATACAATGGCGTTCCCCCTTTGACATAGTTGTTACCAGCTTGAAAAAGTGTGTGTGAAAGACTTAGCTATCACTGTAATGTCTATGGAACTTGGATTATCAACCAAATGGTTAACCAGTGTTAGTTGGTCTGCGCACCCAAAGATGCCCGGGGGGGAGGGGGGGGGCATTATGGAAATGATAAGCTTCTCAATTTGCTTCCACTTAATTTGTTCCTAAAATGTAATATATAGGAGATAAGACTTTCAAAGGAGGATAAAAATAAGAATGCGCCTCATTTTACACACACACACATACTCTGCTCAGAGGCTCCTCTTGAATATGGAGTTTATTATTGGTACTGGCGGTGTTGGACTGAAGCCATCAGAATTCAGCAGCAGAGACAGAAGCAGTGCATAGGAGAAGAGGGGGAGGGGAGCACAAACACAGCTAATGACTCACTATGGGTGTGTGTGTGCAATTGCGTAGCGTATGTTTGACTATCGGTCTATATTGCCAAGCTAGGTTTCTTGGAGTAACATTGTGAACAAGAGGGGGTGGCATTGGCGACTAGATCATAGTTCAAAGGTTTGGACTTAGTAACACATACTCTAGATCAGAGACCTCTAACCCTGTTCCTGAAGAACTACCCTCCTGTAGGTTTACACCAGAGACCTCCAACCCTGTTCCTGAAGAACTACCCTCCTGAAGGTTTACACCAGAGCCCTCCAACCCTGTTCCTGAAGAACTACCCTCCTGTAGGTTTACACCAGAGACCTCCAACCCTGTTCCTGAAGAACTACCCTCCTGAAGGTTTACACCAGAGACCTCCAACCCTGTTCCTGAAGAACTACCCTCCTGTAGGTTTACACCAGAGACCTCCAACCCTGTTCCTGAAGAACTACCCTCCTGAAGGTTTACACCAGAGACCTCCAACCCTGTTCCTGAAGAACTACCCTCCTGAAGGTTTACACCAGAGACCTCCAACCCTGTTCCTGAAGAACTACCCTTCTGTAGATTTACACCAGGGCCCTCCAACCCTGTTCCTCAAGAGCTACCCTCCTGCAGGTTTACACCAGGGCTCTCCAACCCTGTTCCTGGACAGCAACCCTCCTGTAGGTTTTCATTTCAACAGGGTTGGAGTGCCCTGGAGTAAACCTACAGGAGGGTAGCTTTCCAGGAACAGGGTTGGAGAGCCCTGCTTTAGATGGTCTATCCTAAGGTTTCCCAAACCCAGTTCAAATCTACACAGGAGTTGCTTACCAAGAAGACTGTGAATGTTTCTGTGGCCAAGTTAAAGTTGACTTAAAATCTATGGCAAGACTTGAAAATCGTTCTCTACCAATGAACAACAACCGATTTGACAGAGCTTGAACCATTTTGAAAAGAATAATGGGAAATGTTGCACAATCCAGGTGTGGAAAGCTCTTGGAGACTTACCCAGAAAGACTAGCAGCTGTAAGTCAGGGGTGTGAACACATACAG
Organism: Salmo trutta; assembly: GCF_901001165.1. NCBI lineage: Eukaryota > Metazoa > Chordata > Actinopteri > Salmoniformes > Salmonidae > Salmo > Salmo trutta. The sequence continues at coordinate 12,464,249 of NC_042973.1, read as the reverse complement.
TACCAGTCAATAGTTTGGACACGCCTACTCATTCCAAAGGTTTTTATTTAGTTTTACTATTTTCTACATGGTAGAATAATAGTGAAGACATCAAAACTATGAAATTACACATATGGAATCATATGGTAACCACAAAAGTGTTAAACAAATCAAAATATATTTTATATTTCAGATTTTTCAAAGTAGCCACCCTTTGCCTTGATGACAGCTTTGCACACTCTTGGCGCTCTGTCAGCCAGCTTCATGAGGTAGTCAACTGGACAACATTTCAATTAACAGGTGTGCCTTCTTAAAAGTTAATTTGTGGAATTTTTTTCCTTCTTAATGCGTTTGAGCCAATCAGCTGTGTTGTGACAAGTTAGGGGTGGTATACAGAACATAGCCCTACTTGGTAAAAGACCAAGTCCATATTATAGCAAGAACAGCTCAAATAAGCAAAGATAAATGACAGTCCATCATTACTTTAAGACATGAAGGTTAGTCAATACAGAAAATTCAATAACTTTGAACGTTTCTTCAAGTGCAGTTGCAAAAACCATCAAGCGCTATGATGAAACTGGCTCTCATGAGGACCGTCACAGGAAAGGAAGACCCAGAGTTACCTCCCATTAGAGTTAACAGCCTCAGAAATTGCAGCCCAAATAAATGCTTCACACAGTTCAAGTAAGACACATCTCAACATCAACTGTTCAGAGGAGACTGCGTGAATCAGACCTTCAGTCGATTTGCTGCAAAGAAACCACTACTAAAGGACACCAATAAGAAGGAGACTTGCTTGGGCCAAGAAACACGAGCAATGGAAATTTGACAGGTGGAAATCTGTCCTTTGGTCTGACGAGTCCAAATGTGAGATTTTTTATCCAACCGCCGTGTCTTTGTGAGACGCAGTGTAGGTGAACTGATGATCTCCGCATGTGTAGTTCCCACTGTGAAGCATGGAGGAGGTGGTGTGATGGTGCTTTGCTGGTGACACAGTCAGTGATTTATTTAGAATTCAAGACACACTGAACCAGCATGGCTTCCACAGCATTCTGCAGCGATATGCCATCCCATCTGGTTTGTGCTTAGTGGGACTATCATTTGTTTTTCAACAGGACAATGACTCAACACACCTCCAGGCTGTGTAAGGGCTATTTGACCAAGAAGGAGAGTGATGGAGTGCTGCATCAGATTACCTGGCCTCCACAATCACCTGACCTCAACCCAATTGAGATGGTTTGGGATGAGTTGGACCGCAGAGTGAAGGAAAAGCAGCCATTATCTAAAATATATTTTGATTTGTTTAACAGTTTTTTGGTCACTACATGATTCCATGTGTTATTTCATAGTTTTGATGTCTTCACTATAATTCTACATAGAAAATATTCAAAATAAAGTAAAACTCTTGAATGAGTAGGTGTCCAAACATTTGACTGGTACTGTTTGTAAATTAGATATTTCTGTATATCATTTTCAAAACATTTGCAAAAATGTATACAAATATTTTATCACTTTGTCATAATGGAGCATTGTGTATATTATGGATCCCCATTAGCCTCTTTCTGGGGTAAAGCAAAATTAAGGCAGTTGTACAATTTTAAAAACATTACAATAAATTCATAACAGATTTCACAACACACTAAGTGTGTGCCCTCAGGCCCCTACTCCACTACCACATATCTACAACACAAAATCCATGTTTAGTGCGCATGTTATCTTGTGTGTGTATGCATGTGTCTATGTTTGTGTTGCTTCACAGTCCCTGCTGTTCCATAAGGTGTTTTATCTTTTCATTCTTTTTTACAAATTTAATTTTACTGCTTGCATCAGTTACTTGATGTGGAAAATAGTTCCATGTAGTCATGGGTGAGAAAAATTATATATTTAATCAATTTTGAATTCAGGCTGTAACAAAATGTGGAGTAAGTCAAGGGGTGTGAATACTTTCTGAAGGTACTGTATATTCTAGGTTCTTTTTAATCAACCTGTGAAGTTAGATCGCAAATCCGAGTATAAAGCAGATATTAAATGGTTTCTTAACCAGCAAGATATGGCCCTCCCTCCTTGGAGGAAGACTTGCATTGAAGTTAACAATTAATAACTGACTAAATTGGTGTCAGCTCACCATCTCAGGCCAGGGACTAGTCCACAGAGGTTTAAGCCACTGCTATACAGTACCATAACTTATGCTTTCCGTTGCTAATTCTAGTTTCTGTGCTGCCCGCCCCCCTTTGAGCTGCAATGAGGCATTACCCTGAAGGCAGCATACATTCTCCCTGTTATGGCCTTCTAAATGTCCAGGCCTCCTCCAATACTGCTGGGGCAGGGCTCATTAAGGAACCATTTAATAGGCTAATTGGCAGAGTTCAGTGCACAGGGGCCAGTGAGGATCCAAGGACACAACACAGGCACGTTCAGGCGCATCCGGACCCCTGGCTCGCCATGTCACCTGGATCCAAAATGAAGGACGGAGGTCTTGTCGTGTCACTGACAGCACCTCAATAGAAGACAACGTCCTGTGTCCTCAGACAGTGATCGTTTTGACAGGGGGAACATTTTTAGATACAGCAGTACACAGGGGTGAGTGGGTGGTGTTTCCTGATGAGGCAGAGAGTAGTTTAGTCATTGGGAAACAAGTCGTCAACTCAGATCACTCATGGCCTGATGCAGACGAGTTATTTTATTTATTGTTTTTCCATCATCATGTCCCATGATTATTCATCCTCTCTCTGAGTACACCTCAACACGCTGTAGGCCTGATGTAACGTCTTATTTGAAGTGACGTGCTGCAGAAAAAGCAGAGAGCATGAATAAAAAGACAGGAGCAAATGAGTAAAGGGATGAATCAGTGGATTGGTGGTTGGGGTGGGAGGGTTAGGTTTCATCAGATGTGATGGATGCACAGGGAGGTGATGGGTGGGGGCAGCCCTGGCAGGCCGGAGGGCAGGAGAGCGAGGGGCAGCCCTGGCCGGCCGGAGGGCAGGAGAGCGAGGGGTGCGGGGCAGCCCTGGCAGGCCGGAGGGCAGGAGAGCGAGGGGTGCGGGGCAGCCCTGGCCGGCCGGAGGGCAGGAGAGCGAGGGGTGCGGGGCAGCCCTGGCCGGCCGGAGGGCAGGAGAGCGAGGGGTGCGGAGCGATGGAGGATGACAGGCTGCTTTCTCCTCTCTTTTCTTAGATGCTGACCACCTCTTCACACTCATAACTACCTGGGGTCACCGTTCATTTGGCACAAACAAATGAACAAGTTTTAAAATGGTAAACAAAAAAGACCGATCTTTTGCTACAGGTTTGTGTAGTGCTGTCCACAGTACCTCCTCCATTTCAAAAGCTTTTCTGTCATTTGTGTGCCACTTGACCCCGATGTGTGGGCGTATCTGATGGGACAAGATTTTAAGCATTTGCATTATCATTCTTTACTTTATTTGACCTTTTTGTTCTACTTTGGCCATTGTCACTGTACTGTTCCTATTCTGTGTGAACATGAAATCAAATTCAAGATCTCCACGGGTACACAAGTTTTCAATTTGGTTTATTTTCAAAAAATAAAATGACATTTCTTTCTGTTTCATAACAGTGTCATTTGAAAAGTCCCCTGTCCTCTAAGAAAACGAACCTGCTGAGCAGTTAAACAGACAACAGGTAGAAAAGGAGAAAACTAACCTGGTCATTACAATATGAAATACATAAAACGGATCAAAGCTAAAGGCAGAAAATAAAACTTAACCGGGAAAAACCCAACTCAAAGTTCTACAAAACAAGCTTTCCGATTATTTTCTATTTCGAAGAAGGAGCGATCGACTCTGCACACATTCCTTGTAGTGTTAGAGAAAACATGGGAGAACTTTACATGACATCAATATCAAACCAAAAAAAGAGGACTGACTGTAGGTAGCTAACAGTCTAACAGGTAAGGATCATGGACTGACTGTAGGTAGCTAACAGTCTAACAGGTAAGGATCATGGACTGACTGTTGGTAGCTAACAGTCTAACAGGTAAGGATCATGGACTGACTGTAGGTAGCTAACAGTCTAACAGGTAAGGATCATGGACTGACTGTAGGTAGCTAACAGTCTAACAGGTAAGGATCATGGACTGACTGTAGGTAGCTAACAGTCTAACAGGTAAGGATCATGGACTGACTGTTGGTAGCTAACAGTCTAACAGGTAAGGATCATGGACTGACTGTAGGTAGCTAACAGTCTAACAGGTAAGGATCATGGACTGACTGTAGGTAGCTAACAGTCTAACAGGTAAGGGTCATGGACTGACTGTAGGTAGCTAACAGTCTAACAGGTAAGGGTCATGGACTGACTGTAGGTAGCTAACAGTCTAACAGGTAAGGGTCATGGACTGACTGTAGGTAGCTAACAGTCTAACAGGTAAGGATCATGTCTGCACAAAGTAGGATCATGCTGGTTTGACCAGCTGTGCATTGAGGAAGTGTGTGTGTGTGTGTGTTCAGGCCATTTTGTGAGGGTACCAGTTGAGGAGGTGGGAACCAGTGCCGGTAGCCAGACGGGCGGCCGGGCCCAGGGCAAAGGGCGAGGTGACACGCAGCATGTCCCCTTTCCGAAATAGAGGGAACATGGATGTACCTAGACAACACAGGAAATACCTCATTAATGTAGACATCTTCCATGGCAGTAGAGTCAGAATCCTAACTTAAGATAAAAAGAGCATCTTTGCATTAGTCTCCAACAGACGTCAATGCACAATTTTCGTATGAACGACTTTTCCGGTGCACCCGCACATTGACTCTGTACCGTAACACCCTGTATATAGCCTCCACATTGACTCTGTACCGTAACACCCTGTATATAGCCTCCACATTGACTCTGTACCGTAACACCCTGTATATAGCCTCCACATTGACTCTGTACTGTAACACCCTGTATATAGCCTCCACATTGACTCTGTACCGTAACCCCCTGTATATCGCCTCCACATTGACTCTGTACCGGTACCCCCTGTATATAGCCTCCACATTGACTCTGTACCGGTACCCCCTGTATATAGCCTCCACAGTGACTCTGTACCGTAACACCTTGTATATAGCCTCCACATTGACTCTGTACCGGTACCCCCTGTATATAGTCTCCACATTGACTCTGTACCGTAACACCCTGTATATAGTCTCCACATTGACTCTGTACCGGTACCCCCTGTATATAGTCTCTACATTGACTCTGTACCGTAACACCCTGTATATAGCCTCCACATTGACTCTGTACCGGTACCCCCTGTATATCGCCTCCACATTGACTCTGTACCGTAACACCCTGTATATAGCCTCCACATTGTACCGGTACACCCTGTATATAGCCTCCACATTGACTCTGTACCTGTATATAGCCTCCACATTGACTCTGTACCGGTACCCCCTGTATATAGCCTCCACATTGACTCTGTACCAGTACCCCCTGTATATCGCCTCCACATTGACTCTGTACCGTAACACCCTGTATATCGCCTCCACATTGACTCTGTACCGTAACTCCCTGTATATAGCCTCCACATTGACTCTGTACCGGTACCCCCTGTATATAGCCTCCACATTGACTCTGTACCGATACCCCCTGTATATAGCCTCCACATTGACTCTGTACCTGTACCCCCTGTATATAGCCTCCACATTGACTCTGTACCTGTACCCCCTGTATATAGCCTCCACATTGACTCTGTACCTGTACCCCCTGTATATAGCCTCCACATTGACTCTGTACCTGTACATAGCCTCCACATTGACTCTGTACCGTTACCCCCTGTATATCGCCTCCACATTGACTCTGTACCGGTACCCCCTGTATATAGTCTCCACATTGACTCTGTACCGGTACCCCCTGTATATAGTCTCCACATTGACTCTGTACCGGTACCCCCTGTATATAGCCTCCACATTGTTATTTTACTGCTGCTCTTTAATTATTTGTTACTCTTATCTTTTTTTTATTGTGGTATTTTTATTAAAACTGTATTGTTGGTTAAGGGCTTGTTAGTAAGCATTTCACTGTAAGGTTGCTGTTGTATTTGGCGCATGTGACAAATACAATTTCATTTGATTCATTTAGCTGCAACACTGCTGCCGAACAACATTAGATGAAGTGTAAAGCTCAGCCTGCTTGCTGTATTTCCATGGCCTGTTCGGGTCTTTTGTTCACAGCTTAACCAAAACCACTGCACTGTAACAGTGTATCAATATCAAGGCTTATGCAATTAGGTAACACAATTTGGTCAAATAGCTATGGTAACAGGTCTAATAGGATCAGTGTCAGTTTCTCTGTACAGGGCCATTCACTAGTGGGGAATTTCATTGTTTCTCTAGCATCATTAGTGCTCAGGCTAACCCCTGTGTGGGTAATGGTTTGTTTACCGTGTATGTGTGTAATGGTTTGTTTACCGTGTGTGTAATGGTTTGTTTACCGTGTGTGTAATGGTTTGTTTACCGTGTGTGTATTTGTTTACCGTACCGTATGGGGCACTCTGGGTCAGCGTTAATCCGGGGGTATGGAGGCTCAGGGTTCTCAGAGTGGAGGGCTGGGGGGGCACAGCAGGTATGAGGGACACCGGGGGCACAGCGGGTATGAGGGACACCGGGGGCACCGCCCCTGCATTTACATAGCATGGCTGCTTCAGCTCACCGGCACTAGGCGAAGGAGGGGGGGGCTGAAACACCTGGGAGACAGAAAGGGTAAGGAAGATCATGCATTGACTGGGACTTCAGAAAGCACCAAATCATAAAAACCCAACCAGCTAAAACCAATGCATATTTAGGGCACCAGCAATGTACTCACACAGCATTCAGCATTAATAACACGTCATTTCGAAGAATGTGAAAACAAAACCCATTCAATGGAAATAAAACCCATCTCAAAGTAGAGCCGTGTGATACAGGCCAGAGCCCGGGGGAGACAGGCCAGAGCCAGGGGGGGAGGGAAGTCAGGCCAGAGCCAGGGGGGGAGACGAGACAGGCCAGAGCCAGGGGGGGAGACGAGACAGGCCAGAGCCAGGGGGGGAGACGAGAGCCCGGGGGGGAGGGGAGACGAGCCCGGGGGCGGGGGGGAGACAGGCCAGAGCCCGGGGGCGGGGGGGAGACAGGCCAGAGCCCGGGGGCGGGGGGGAGACAGGCCAGAGCCCGGGGGCGGGGGGGAGACAGGCCAGAGCCCGGGGGCGGGGGGGAGACAGGCCAGAGCCCGGGGGCGGGGGGGGGAGACAGGCCAGAGCCCGGGGGCGGGGGGGAGACAGGCCAGAGCCCGGGGGGGAGACAGGCCAGAGCCCGGGGGCGGGGGGGAGACAGGCCAGAGCCCGGGGGGGGGGGAGACAGGCCAGAGCCCGGGGGCGGGGGGAGACAGGCCAGAGACCGGGGGGAGGGAGACATGCCATAGCCCGGGGGCTGGGGGGAGAGGATGAAGGCCAGAGCAGGGGGGGAGGGGAGTACAGGCCAGAGCCAGGGGGGGGGGGGAGACAGGCCAGAGCCAGGGGGGGGGAAGGAGACAGGCCAGAGCCAGGGGGGGGAGACAGGCCAAGAGCAGGGGGGGGAGACAGGACAGATCCAGGGCGGGGGAGACAGGCCAGAGCCAGGGGGGAGACAGGCCAGAGCCAGGTTGGGAGACAGGCAGAAGCCAGGGGGGGAGACAGGCAGAGCCCGGAGGGAAAGACAGGCCAGAGCCGTGGGGGTGTGGGGGGGAGGAATACAGGCCAGTAGCCCGGGGGGGGTGGGGGGAGGGGAGACAGCCAGAGCAGGGGGGGAGGACAGGCCAGAGCCGGGGGGGAGACAGGCCAGAGCACGGGGGGGAGACAGGCCAGAGCCCGGGGGGGAGACAGGCCAGAGCCCGGGGGGGGAGACAGGCCAGAGCCCGGGGGGGAGACAGGCCAGAGCCCGGGGGGGAGACAGGCCAGAGCCCGGGGGGGAGACAGGCCAGAGCCCGGGGGGGAGACAGGCCAGAGCCCGGGGGGGAGACAGGCCAGAGCCCGGGGGGGGAGACAGGCCAGAGCCCGGGGGGGGAGACGGGCCAGAGCCCGGGGGGGGAGACAGGCCAGAGCCCGGGGGGGAGACAGGCCAGAGCCCGGGGGGGAGACAGGCCAGAGCCCGGGGGGGAGGGGAGACAGGCCAGAGCCCGGGGGGGGGGGAGACAGGCCAGAGCCCGGGGGGGGGGGGGGAGACAGGCCAGAGCCCGGGGGGGAGGGGAGACAGGCCAGAGCCCGGGGGGGAGGGGAGACAGGCCAGAGCCCGGGGGGGAGGGGAGACAGGCCAGAGCCCGGGGGGGAGGGGAGACAGGCCAGAGCCAGGGGGGGAGGGAGAGACAGGCCAGAGCCAGGGGGGGAGGGGAGACAGGCCAGAGCCAGGGGGGGAGGGGAGACAGGCCAGAGCCAGGGGGGGAGGGGAGACAGGCCAGAGCCAGGGGGGGGGGGAGACAGGCCAGAGCCAGGGGGGGAGACAGGCCAGAGCCAGGGGGGGGAGACAGGCCAGAGCCCGGGGGGGGGGAAGACAGGCCAGAGCCCGGGGGGGGTGGGAAGACAGGCCAGAGCCCGGGGGGGGGGGGGAAGACAGGCCAGAGCCCGGGGGGGAGGGAAGACAGGCCAGAGCCCGGGGGGAGGGAAGACAGGCCAGAGCCCGGGGGGGAGGGAAGACAGGCCAGAGCCCGGGGGGGAGGGAAGACAGGCCAGAGCCCGGGGGGGAGGGAAGACAGGCCAGAGCCCGGGGGGGAGGGAAGACAGGCCAGAGCCCGGGGGGGAGGGAAGACAGGCCAGAGCCCGGGGGGGAGGGAAGACAGGCCAGAGCCCGGGGGGAGGGAAGACAGGCCAGAGCCCGGGGGGGAGGGAAGACAGGCCAGAGCCCGGGGGGGAGGGAAGACAGGCCAGAGCCCGGGGGGGAGGGAAGACAGGCCAGAGCCCGGGGGGGGAGGGAAGACAGGCCAGAGCCCGGGGGGGAGGGAAGACAGGCCAGAGCCGGGGGGGGGGGAAGACAGGCCAGAGCCCGGGGGGGAGGGAAGACAGGCCAGAGCCCGGGGGGAGGGAAGACAGGCCAGAGCCGGGGGGGAGGGAAGACAGGCCAGAGCCCGGGGGGGAGGGAAGACAGGCCAGAGCCCGGGGGGGAGGGAAGACAGGCCAGAGCCCGGGGGGGAGGGAAGACAGGCCAGAGCCCGGGGGGGAGGGAAGACAGGCCAGAGCCCGGGGGGGAGGGACGACAGGCCAGAGCCCGGGGGGGAGGGAAGACAGGCCAGAGCCCGGGGGGGAGGGAAGACAGGCCAGAGCCCGGGGGGGGAGGGAAGACAGGCCAGAGCCCGGGGGGGAGGGAAGACAGGCCAGAGCCCGGGGGGGAGGGAAGACAGGCCAGAGCCCGGGGGGGGAGGGAAGACAGGCCAGAGCCCGGGGGGGAGGGAAGACAGGCCAGAGCCCGGGGGGAGGGAAGACAGGCCAGAGCCCGGGGGGGAGGGAAGACAGGCCAGAGCCCGGGGGGGAGGGAAGACAGGCCAGAGCCCGGGGGGGAGGGAAGACAGGCCAGAGCCCGGGGGGGAGGGAAGACAGGCCAGAGCCCGGGGGGGGGGGAAGACAGGCCCAGAGCCCGGGGGGGGGGGAAGACAGGCCAGAGCCCGGGGGGGAGGGAAGACAGGCCAGAGCCCGGGGGGGAGGGAAGACAGGCCAGAGCCCGGGGGGAGGGAAGACAGGCCCAGAGCCCGGGGGGGAGGGAAGACAGGCCAGAGCCCGGGGGGGGGGGGAAGACAGGCCAGAGCCCGGGGGGGAGGGAAGACAGGCCAGAGCCGGGGGGGAGGGAATACAGGCCAGAGCCCGGGGGGGAGGGGAAGACAGGCCAGAGCCCGGGGGGGAGGGAATACAGTCCAGAGCCCGGGGGGGGTGGGGGGAGGGGAGACAGGCCAGAGCCCGGGGGGTAGACAGGCCAGAGCCCGGGGGGGAGACAGGCCAGAGCCCGGGGGGGGAGACAGGCCAGAGCCCGGGGGGGGAGACAGGCCAGAGCCCGGGGGGGGAGACAGGCCAGAGCCCGGGGGGGGAGACAGGCCAGAGCCCGGGGGGGGGACAGGCCAGAGCCCGGGGGGGGGACAGGCCAGAGCCCGGGGGGGAGACAGGCCAGAGCCCGGGGGGGGGACAGGCCAGAGCCCGGGGGGGAACAGGCCAGAGCCAGGGGGGGGACAGGCCAGAGCCCGGGGGGGAGACAGGCCAGAGACCGGGGGGGGGGGGGGGGGGAAATACAGGCCAGAGCCCGGGGGGGAGGGAAGACAGGCCAGAGCCCGGGGGGGAGGGAAGACAGGCCAGAGCCCGGGGGGGAGGGAAGACAGGCCAGAGCCCGGGGGGGAGGGAAGACAGGCCAGAGCCCGGGGGGGAGGGAAGACAGGCCAGAGCCCGGGGGGGAGGGAAGACAGGCCAGAGCCCGGGGGGGAGACAGGCCAGAGCCCGGGGGGGAGACAGGCCAGAGCCCGGAGGGAAGACAGGCCAGAGCCCGGGGGGGGGTGGGGGGAGGGAAGACAGGCCAGAGCCCGGGGGGGAGACAGGCCAGAGCCCGGAGGGAAGACAGGCCAGAGCCCGGGGGGGGGGGGGGGAGGGAAGACAGGCCAGAGCCCGGGGGGGGTAGGGGGAGGGAAGACAGGCCAGAGCCCGGGGGGGGGTGGGGGGAGGGAAGACAGGCCAGAGCCCGGGGGGGGTGGGGGGAGGGAAGACAGGCCAGAGCCCGGGGGGGGGTGGGGGGAGGGGAGACAGGCCAGAGCCCGGGGGGGAGACAGGCCAGAGCCCGGGGGGGAGACAGGCCAGAGCCCGGGGGGGAGACAGGCCAGAGCCCGGGGGGGAGACAGGCCAGAGCCCGGGGGGGAGACAGGCCAGAGCCCGGGGGCGGGGGGAGGGGAGACAGGCCAGAGCCCGGGGGCGGGGGGAGGGGATAAAGGCCAGAGCCCGGGGGCGGGGGGGGGGGAGGGGAGACAGGCCAGAGCCCGGGGGCGGGGGGGAGGGGAGACAGGCCAGAGCCCGGGGGCGGGGGGGAGGGGAGACAGGCCAGAGCCCGGGGGCGGGGGGAGGGGAGACAGGCCAGAGCCCGGGGGCGGGGGGAGGGGAGACAGGCCAGAGCCCGGGGGCGGGGGGAGGGGAGGACAGGCCAGAGCCCGGGGGCGGGGGGAGGGGAGGACAGGCCAGAGCCCGGGGGCGGGGGGAGGGGAGACAGGCCAGAGCCCGGGGGCGGGGGGAGGGGAGACAGGCCAGAGCCCGGGGGCGGGGGGAGGGGAGACAGGCCAGAGCCCGGGGGCGGGGGGAGGGGAGACGGGCCCGGGGGCGGGGGGAGGGAGACGGGCCCGGGGGCGGGGGGAGGGGAGACGGGCCCGGGGGCGGGGGGAGGGGAGACGGGCCCCGGGGGCGGGGGGGAGACGGGCCCGGGGGCGGGGGGGGGGGGGAGACGGGCCCGGGGGCGGGGGGGAGACGGGCCCCGGGGGCGGGGGGGAGACGGGCCCGGGGGCGGGGGGGAGACGGGCCCGGGGGCGGGGGGGAGACGGGCCCGGGGGCGGGGGGGAGACGGGCCCGGGGGCGGGGGGGAGACGGGCCAGGGGGCGGGGGGGAGACGGGCCAGAGCCAGGGGGGGGAGACGGGCCAGAGCCAGGGGGGGGAGACGGGCCAGAGCCAGGGGGGGGAGACGGGCCAGAGCCAGGGGGGGGAGACGGGCCAGAGCCAGGGGGGGGAGACGGGCCAGAGCCAGGGGGGGAGACGGGCCAGAGCCAGGGGGGGAGACAGGCTAGAGCCAGGGGGGGAGACAGGCTAGAGCCAGGGGGGGGAGACAGGCTAGAGCCAGGGGGGGGAGACAGGCTAGAGCCAGGGGGGGGAGACAGGCTAGAGCCAGGGGGGGGAGACAGGCTAGAGCCAGGGGGGGGAGACAGGCTAGAGCCAGGGGGGGGAGACAGGCTAGAGCCAGGGGGGGGAGACAGGCTAGAGCCAGGGGGGGGAGACAGGCTAGAGCCAGGGGGGGGAGACAGGCTAGAGCCAGGGGGGGGGAGACAGGCTAGAGCCAGGGGGGGGGGACAGGCTAGAGCCAGGGGGGGGGACAGGCTAGAGCCAGGGGGGGGAGAGAGGCTAGAGCCAGGGGGGGGAGACAGGCTAGAGCCAGGGGGGGGGAGACAGGCTAGAGCAGGGGGGGGAGACAGGCTAGAGCCAGGGGGGGGAGACAGGCTAGAGCCAGGGGGGGGAGACAGGCTAGAGCCAGGGGGGGAGACAGGCTAGAGGCGGGGAGGAAGACAGGCCAGAGCCCGGGGGGGGGGGGGGGCACAGGCCAGAACCGGGGGGGGGGGGGGGAGATACAGGCCAGAGCCCGGGGGAGAGATACAGGCCAGAGCCGGGGGGGGGGGGGGGGGGTAATACAGGCCAGAGCGGGGGGGTAATACAGGCCAGAGCCCGGGGAGGGAGATACAGGCCAGAGCCCGGGGGGGGAGATATAGGCCAGAGCCGGGGGGGGGGGGGTGAATACAGGCCAGAGCCGGGGGGAGGGGGGAGAATACAGGCAAGAGCCGGGGGGGATACAGGCCAGAGCCCGGGGGGGGGATACAGGCCAGAGCCCGGGGGGGGGGGATACAGGCCAGAGCCCGGGGGGGGGGGGGGGAGACAGGCCAGAGCCAGGGGGGGGAGACAGGCTAGAGCCAGGGGGGGAGACAGGCTAGAGCCAGGGGGGGGAGACAGGCTAGAGCCAGGGGGGGGAGACAGGCTAGAGCCAGGGGGGGAGACAGGCTAGAGCCAGGGGGGGGAGACAGGCTAGAGCCAGGGGGGGAGACAGGCTAGAGCCAGGGGGGGGAGACAGGCTAGAGCCAGGGGGGGAGACAGGCTAGAGCCAGGGGGGGGAGACAGGCTAGAGCCAGGGGGGGGAGACAGGCTAGAGCCAGGGGGGGGAGACAGGCTAGAGCCAGGGGGGGAGAAGGAGAGGGGGGAGACAGGCTAGAGCCAGGGGGGGGAGACAGGCTAGAGCCAGGGGGGGGAGACAGGCTAGAGCCAGGGGGGGGAGACAGGCTAGAGCCAGGGGGGGGAGACAGGCTAGAGCCAGGGGGGGGAGACAGGCTAGAGCCAGGGGGGGGAGACAGGCTAGAGCCAGGGGGGGGAGACAGGCTAGAGCCAGGGGGGGGAGACAGGCTAGAGCCAGGGGGGGGAGACAGGCTAGAGCCAGGGGGGGGAGACAGGCTAGAGCCAGGGGGGGAGACAGGCTAGAGCCAGGGGGGGGAGACAGGCTAGAGCCAGGGGGGGGAGACAGGCTAGAGCCAGGGGGGGGGAGACAGGCTAGAGCCAGGGGGGGGGAGACAGGCTAGAGCCAGGGGG